>NW_028243660.1:0-169000 GCF_964263255.1 Lissotriton vulgaris
GAACATTAAATGCCTCCAAATAGTATTTAATTCACTTCCCGAGCCCCTGGAAGCATGAAAATCACTTTAAACATGCTAATTTTAGCTCTAACACTGATGATCCACCTACAAATGTGAACTGACGTTCAAAAATAAAACATTTGAAAATGGACCATTTTCCACATTTCTGAAGCATGACGTAATGGGGGGTGTTATCTCTTTTGTCGAAAATCAGCCGTTTTTGCTCAAACATTAAATGCCTCCAAATGGTATTTAATTAACTTCCCGGGGTGAAGAAACCCTTTTTGAGAACTCAGAGTGAGTAAATTGGCCATTTTCGCGCACTTTTAACCATTCCATAAATCTTGTGTTTAGGGCCCTGGAAGCATGAAAATCACTTTAAACATGCTAATTTTAGCTCTAACACTGATGATCCACCTACAAATGTGAACTGACGTTCAAAAATAAAACATTTGAAAACGGACCATTTTCCACATTTCTGAAGCATGACGTAATGGGGGGGTGTTATCTCTTTTGTCAAAAATCAGCTGTTTTTGATTGAACATGAAATGCCTCCAAATAGTATTTAATTCACTTCCCGAGCCCCTGGAAGCATGAAAATCACTTTAAACATGCTAATTTTAGCTCTAACACTGATGATCCACCTACAAATGTGAACTGACGTTCAAAAATAAAACATTTGAAAACGGACCATTTTCCACATTCCTGAAGCATGACGTAATGGGGGGGTGTTATCTCTTTTGTCGAAAATCAGCCGTTTTTGCTCGAACATTAAATGCCTCCAAATGGTATTTAATTAACTTCCCGGGGTGAAGAAACCCTTTTTGAGAACTCAGAGTAAGTACATTGGCCATTTTCATGCACTTTTAACCATTCCATAAATCTTGTGTTTAGGGCCCCTGGAAGCATGAAAATCACTTTAAACATGCTAATTTTAGCTTTAACACTGATGATCCACCTACAAATGTGAACTGACGTTCAAAAATAAAACATTTGAAAACGGACCATTTTCCACATTTCTGAAGCATGACGTAATGGGGGGGTGTTATCTCTTTTGTCAAAAATCAGCTGCTTTTGATTGAACATTAAATGCCTCCAAATAGTATTTAATTCACTTCCCGAGCCCCTGGAAGCATGAAAATCACTTTAAACATGCTAATTTTAGCTCTAACACTGATGATCCACCTACAAATGTGAACTGACGTTCAAAAATAAAACATTTGAAAACGGACCATTTTCCACATTTCTGAAGCATGACGTAATGGGGGGTGTTATCTCTTTTGTCGAAAATCAGCCGTTTTTGCTCGAACATTAAATGCCTCCAAATGGTATTTAATTAACTTCCCGGGGTGAAGAAACCCTTTTTGAGAACTCAGAGTGAGTAAATTGGCCATTTTCATGCACTTTTCCATTCCATAAATCTTGTGTTTAGGACCCCTGGAAGCATGAAAATCACTTTAAACATGCTAATTTTAGCTCTAACACTGATGATCCACCTACAAATGTGAACTGACATTAAAAAATAAAACATTTGATAACGGACAATTTTCCACATTTCTGAAGCATGACGTAATGGGGGGTGTTATCTCTTTTGTCAAAAATCAGCTGTTTTTGATTGAACATTAAATGCCTCCAAATAGTATTTAATTCACTTCCCGAGCCCCTGGAAGCATGAAAATCACTTTAAACATGCTAATTTTAGCTCTAACACTGATGATCCACCTACAAATGTGAACTGACGTTCAAAAATAAAACATTTGAAAACGGACCATTTTCCACATTTCTGAAGCATGACGTAATGGGGGGTGTTATCTCTTTTGTCGAAAATCAGCCGTTTTTGCTCAAACATTAAATGCCTCCAAATGGTATTTAATTAACTTCCCGGGGTGAAGAAACCCTTTTTGAGAACTCAGAGTGAGTAAATTGGCCATTTTCGCGCACTTTTAACCATTCCATAAATCTTGTGTTTAGGGCCCCTGGAAGCATGAAAATCACTTTAAACATGCTAATTTTAGCTCTAACACTGATGATCCACCTACAAATGTGAACTGACGTTCAAAAATAAAACATTTGAAAACTGACCATTTTCCACATTTCTGAAGCATGACGTAATGGGGGGGGTGTTATCTCTTTTGTCAAAAATCAGCTGTTTTTGATTGAACATTAAATGCCTCCAAATAGTATTTAATTCACTTCCCGAGCCCCTGGAAGCATGAAAATCACTTTAAACATGCTAATTTTAGCTCTAACACTGATGATCCACCTACAAATGTGAACTGACGTTCAAAAATAAAACATTTGAAAACGGACCATTTTCCACATTCCTGAAGCATGACGTAATGGGGGGGTGTTATCTCTTTTGTCGAAAATCAGCCGTTTTTGCTCGAACATTAAATGCCTCCAAATGGTATTTAATTAACTTCCCGGGGTGAAGAAACCCTTTTTGAGAACTCAGAGTAAGTACATTGGCCATTTTCATGCACTTTTAACCATTCCATAAATCTTGTGTTTAGGGCCCCTGGAAGCATGAAAATCACTTTAAACATGCTAATTTTAGCTTTAACACTGATGATCCACCTACAAATGTGAACTGACGTTCAAAAATAAAACATTTAAAAACGGACCATTTTCCACATTTCTGAAGCATGACGTAATGGGGGGGTGTTATCTCTTTTGTCAAAAATCAGCTGTTTTTGATTGAACATTAAATGCCTCCAAATGGTATTTAATTAACTTCCCGGGGTGAAGGAACCCTTTTTGAGAACTCAGAGTGAGTAAATTGGCCATTTTCGCGCACTTTTAACCATTCCATAAATCTTGTGTTTAGGGCCCCTGGAAGCATGAAAATCACTTTAAACATGCTAATTTTAGCTCTAACACTGATGATCCACCTACAAATGTGAACTGACGTTCAAAAATAAAACATTTGAAAACGGACCATTTTCCACATTTCTGAAGCATGACGTAATGGGGGGTGTTACCTCTTTTGTCAAAAAACAGCTGTTTTTGCTTGAACATTAAATGCCTCCAAATAGTATTTAATTCACTTCCCGAGCCCCTGGAAGCATGAAAATCACTTTAAACATGCTAATTTTAGCTCTAACACTGATGATCCACCTACAAATGTGAACTGACGTTCAAAAATAAAACATTTGAAAACGGACCATTTTCCACATTTCTGAAGCATGACGTAATGGGGGGTGTTATCTCTTTTGTCGAAAATCAGCCGTTTTTGCTCAAACATTAAATGCCTCCAAATGGTATTTAATTAACTTCCCGGGGTGAAGAAACCCTTTTTGAGAACTCAGAGTGAGTAAATTGGCCATTTTCGCGCACTTTTAACCATTCCATAAATCTTGTGTTTAGGGCCCCTGGAAGCATGAAAATCACTTTAAACATGCTAATTTTAGCTCTAACACTGATGATCCACCTACAAATGTGAACTGACGTTCAAAAATAAAACATTTGAAAACGGACCATTTTCCACATTTCTGAAGCATGACGTAATGGGGGGGTGTTATCTCTTTTGTCAAAAATCAGCTGTTTTTGATTGAACATTAAATGCCTCCAAATAGTATTTAATTCACTTCCCGAGCCCCTGGAAGCATGAAAATCACTTTAAACATGCTAATTTTAGCTCTAACACTGATGATCCACCTACAAATGTGAACTGACGTTCAAAAATAAAACATTTGAAAACGGACCATTTTCCACATTCCTGAAGCATGACGTAATGGGGGGGTGTTATCTCTTTTGTCGAAAATCAGCCGTTTTTGCTCGAACATTAAATGCCTCCAAATGGTATTTAATTAACTTCCCGGGGTGAAGAAACCCTTTTTGAGAACTCCGAGTAAGTACATTGGCCATTTTCATGCACTTTTAACCATTCTATAAATCTTGTGTTTAGGGCCCCTGGAAGCATGAAAATCACTTTAAACATGCTAATTTTAGCTTTAACACTGATGATCCACCTACAAATGTGAACTGACGTTCAAAAATAAAACATTTGAAAACGGACCATTTTCCACATTTCTGAAGCATGACGTAATGGGGGGGTGTTATCTCTTTTGTCAAAAATCAGCTGTTTTTGATTGAACATTAAATGCCTCCAAATAGTATTTAATTCACTTCCCGAGCCCCTGGAAGCATGAAAATCACTTTAAACATGCTAATTTTAGCTCTAACACTGATGATCCACCTACAAATGTGAACTGACGTTCAAAAATAAAACATTTGAAAACGGACCATTTTCCACATTTCTGAAGCATGACGTAATGGGGGGGTGTTATCTCTTTTGTCGAAAATCAGCCGTTTTTGCTCGAACATTAAATGCCTCCAAATGGTATTTAATTAACTTCCCGGGGTGAAGAAACCCTTTTTGAGAACTCAGAGTGAGTAAATTGGCCATTTTCATGCACTTTTCCATTCCATAAATCTTGTGTTTAGGACCCCTGGAAGCATGAAAATCACTTTAAACATGCTAATTTTAGCTCTAACACTGATGATCCACCTACAAATGTGAACTGACATTAAAAAATAAAACATTTGATAACGGACCATTTTCCACATTTCTGAAGCATGACGTAATGGGGGGTGTTATCTCTTTTGTCAAAAATCAGCTGTTTTTGATTGAACATTAAATGCCTCCAAATAGTATTTAATTCACTTCCCGAGCCCCTGGAAGCATGAAAATCACTTTAAACATGCTAATTTTAGCTCTAACACTGATGATCCACCTACAAATGTGAACTGACGTTCAAAAATAAAACATTTGAAAACGGACCATTTTCCACATTTCTGAAGCATGACGTAATGGGGGGTGTTATCTCTTTTGTCGAAAATCAGCCGTTTTTGCTCAAACATTAAATGCCTCCAAATGGTATTTAATTAACTTCCCGGGGTGAAGAAACCCTTTTTGAGAACTCAGAGTGAGTAAATTGGCCATTTTCGCGCACTTTTAACCATTCCATAAATCTTGTGTTTAGGGCCCCTGGAAGCATGAAAATCACTTTAAACATGCTAATTTTAGCTCTAACACTGATGATCCACCTACAAATGTGAACTGACGTTCAAAAATAAAACATATGAAAACGGACCATTTTCCACATTTCTGAAGCATGACGTAATGGGGGGGTGTTATCTCTTTTGTCAAAAATCAGCTGTTTTTGATTGAACATTAAATGCCTCCAAATAGTATTTAATTCACTTCCCGAGCCCCTGGAAGCATGAAAATCACTTTAAACATGCTAATTTTAGCTCTAACACTGATGATCCACCTACAAATGTGAACTGACGTTCAAAAATAAAACATTTGAAAACGGACCATTTTCCACATTCCTGAAGCATGACGTAATGGGGGGGTGTTATCTCTTTTGTCGAAAATCAGCCGTTTTTGCTTGAACATTAAATGCCTCCAAATGGTATTTAATTAACTTCCCGGGGTGAAGAAACCCTTTTTGAGAACTCAGAGTAAGTACATTGGCCATTTTCATGCACTTTTAACCATTCCATAAATCTTGTGTTTAGGGCCCCTGGAAGCATGAAAATCACTTTAAACATGCTAATTTTAGCTTTAACACTGATGATCCACCTACAAATGTGAACTGACGTTCAAAAATAAAACATTTGAAAACGGACCATTTTCCACATTTCTGAAGCATGACGTAATGGGGGGGTGTTATCTCTTTTGTCAAAAATCAGCTGTTTTTGATTGAACATTAAATGCCTCCAAATAGTATTTAATTCACTTCCCGAGCCCCTGGAAGCATGAAAATCACTTTAAACATGCTAATTTTAGCTCTAACACTGATGATCCACCTACAAATGTGAACTGACGTTCAAAAATAAAACATTTGAAAACGGACCATTTTCCACATTTCTGAAGCATGACGTAATGGGGGGGTGTTATCTCTTTTGTCGAAAATCAGCCGTTTTTGCTCGAACATTAAATGCCTCCAAATGGTATTTAATTAACTTCCCGGGGTGAAGAAACCCTTTTTGAGAACTCAGAGTGAGTAAATTGGCCATTTTCATGCACTTTTCCATTCCATAAATCTTGTGTTTAGGACCCCTGGAAGCATGAAAATCACTTTAAACATGCTAATTTTAGCTCTAACACTGATGATCCACCTACAAATGTGAACTGACATTCAAAAATAAAACATTTGATAACGGACCATTTTCCACATTTCTGAAGCATGATGTAATGGGGGGGGGTGTTATCTCTTTTGTCAAAAATCAGCTGTTTTTGATTGAACATTAAATGCCTCCAAATAGTATTTAATTCACTTCCCGAGCCCCTGGAAGCATGAAAATCACTTTAAACATGCTAATTTTAGCTCTAACACTGATGATCCACCTACAAATGTGAACTGACGTTCAAAAATAAAACATTTGAAAACGGACCATTTTCCAGATTTCTGAAGCATGACGTAATGGGGGGGTGTTATCTCTTTTGTCGAAAATCAGCCGTTTTTGCTCGAACATTAAATGCCTCCAAATGGTATTTAATTAACTTCCCGGGGTGAAGAAACCCTTTTTGAGAACTCAGAGTGAGTAAATTGGCCATTTTCATGCACTTTTAACCATTCCATAAATCTTGTGTTTGGGGACCCTGGAAGCATGAAAATCACTTTAAACATGCTAATTTTAGCTCTAACACTGATGATCCACCTACAAATGTGAACTGACGTTCAAAAATAAAACATTTGAAAACGGACCATTTTCCACATTTCTGAAGCATGACGTAATGGGGGGGTGTTATCTCTTTTGTCAAAAATCAGCTGTTTTTGATTGAACATTAAATGCCTCCAAATAGTATTTAATTCACTTCCCGAGCCCCTGGAAGCATGAAAATCACTTTAAACATGCTAATTTTAGCTCTAACACTGATGATCCACCTACAAATGTGAACTGACGTTCAAAAATAAAACATTTGAAAACGGACCATTTTCCACATTTCTGAAGCATGACATAATGGGGGGGTGTTATCTCTTTTGTCGAAAATCAGCCGTTTTTGCTCGAATATTAAATGCCTCCAAATGGTATTTAATTAACTTCCCGGGGTGAAGAAACCCTTTTTGAGAACTCAGAGTGAGTAAATTGGCCATTTTCATGCACCTTTAACCATTCCATAAATCTTGTGTTTAGGGCCCCTGGAAGCATGAAAATCACTTTAAACATGCTAATTTTAGCTCTAACACTGATGATCCACCTACAAATGTGAACTGACGTTCAAAAATAAAACATTTGAAAACGGACCATTTTCCACATTTCTGAAGCATGACGTAATGGGGGGGTGTTATCTCTTTTGTCAAAAATCAGCTGTTTTTGATTGAACATTAAATGCCTCCAAATAGTATTTAATTCACTTCCCGAGCCCCTGGAAGCATGAAAATCACTTTAAACATGCTAATTTTAGCTCTAACACTGATGATCCACCTACAAATGTGAACTGACGTTCAAAAATAAAACATTTGAAAACGGACCATTTTCCACATTCCTGAAGCATGACGTAATGGGGGGGTGTTATCTCTTTTGTCGAAAATCAGCCGTTTTTGATCGAACATTAAATGCCTCCAAATGGTATTTAATTAACTTCCCGGGGTGAAGAAACCCTTTTTGAGAACTCATGTGAGTAAATTGGCCATTTTCATGCACTTTTAACCATGCCATAAATCTTGTGTTTAGGGCCCCTGGAAGCATGAAAATCACTTTAAACATGCTAATTTTAGCTCTAACACTGATGATCCACCTACAAATGTGAACTGACGTTCAAAAATAAAACATTTGAAAACGGACCATTTTCCACATTTCTGAAGCATGACGTAATGGGGGGGTGTTATCTCTTTTGTCAAAAATCAGCTGTTTTTGATTGAACATTAAATGCCTCCAAATAGTATTTAATTCACTTCCCGAGCCCCTGGAAGCATGAAAATCACTTTAAACATGCTAATTTTAGCTCTAACACTGATGATCCACCTACAAATGTGAACTGACGTTCAAAAATAAAACATTTGAAAACGGACCATTTTCCACATTTCTGAAGCATGACGTAATGGGGGGGTGTTATCTCTTTTGTCAAAAATCAGCTGTTTTTGATTGAACATTAAATGCCTCCAAATAGTATTTAATTCACTTCCCGAGCCCCTGGAAGCATGAAAATCACTTTAAACATGCTAATTTTAGCTCTAATACTGATGATCCACCTACAAATGTGAACTGACGTTCAAAAATATAACATTTGAAAACAGACCATTTTCCACATTTCTGAAGCATGACGTAATGGGGGGGTGTTATCTCTTTTGTCAAAAATCAGCCGTTTTTGCTCGAACATTAAATGCCTCCAAATGGTATTTCATTAACTTCCCGGGGTGAAGAAACCCTTTTTGAGAACTCAGAGTGAGTAAATTGGCCATTTTCATGCACTTTTAACCATTCCATAAATCTTGTGTTTAGGGCCCCTGGAAGCATGAAAATCACTTTAAACATGCTAATTTTAGCTCTTACACTGATGATCCACCTACAAATGTGAACTGACGTTCAAAAATAAAACATTTGATAACGGACCATTTTCCACATTTCTGAAGCATGACGTAATGGGGGGGTGTTATCTCTTTTGTCACAAATCAGCTGTTTTTGATTGAACATTAAATGCCTCCAAATAGTATTTAATTCACTTCCCGAGCCCCTGGAAGCATGAAAATCACTTTAAACATGCTAATTTTAGCTCTAACACTGATGATCCACCTACAAATGTGAACTGACGTTCAAAAATATAACATTTGAAAACGGACCATTTTCCACATTTCTGAAGCATGACGTAATGGGGGGGTGTTATCTCTTTTGTCGAAAATCAGCCGTTTTTGCTCGAACATTAAATGCCTCCAAATGGTATTTAATTAATTTCCCGGGGTGAAGAAACCCTTTTTGAGAACTCAGAGTGAGTAAATTGGCCATTTTCATGGACTTTTAACCATTCCATAAATCTTGTGTTTAGGGCCCCTGGAAGCATGAAAATCACTTTAAACATGCTAATTTTAGCTCTAACACTGATGATCCACCTACAAATGTGAACTGACGTTCAAAAATAAAACATTTGAAAATGGACCATTTTCCACATTTCTGAAGCATGACGTAATGGGGGGGTGTTATCTCTTTTGTCAAAAATCAGCTGTTTTTGATTGAGCATTAAATGCCTCCAAATAGTATTTAATTCACTTCCCGAGCCCCTGGAAGCATGAAAATCACTTTAAACATGCTAATTTTAGCTCTAACACTGATGATCCACCTACAAATGTGAACTGACAATCAAAAATAAAACATTTGAAAACGGACCATTTTCCACATTTCTGAAGCATGACGTAATGGGGGGGTGTTATCTCTTTTGTCAAAAATCAGCCGTTTTTGCTCGAACATTAAATGCCTCCAAATGGTATTTAATTAACTTCCCGGGGTGAAGAAACCCTTTTTGAGAACTCAGAGTGAGTAAATTGGCCATTTTCGCGCACTTTTAACCATTCCATAAATCTTGTGTTTAGGGCCCCTGGAAGCATGAAAATCAGTTTAAACATGCTAATTTTAGCTCTAACACTGATGATCCACCTACAAATGTGAACTGACGTTCAAAAATAAAACATTTGAAAACGGACCATTTTCCACATTTCTGAAGCATGACGTAATGGGGGGGTGTTACCTCTTTTGTCAAAAAACAGCTGTTTTTGCTTGAACATTAAATGCCTCCAAATAGTATTTAATTCACTTCCCGAGCCCCTGGAAGCATGAAAATCACTTTAAACATGCTAATTTTAGCTCTAACACTGATGATCCACCTACAAATGTGAACTGACGTTCAAAAATAAAACATTTGAAAATGGACCATTTTCCACATTTCTGAAGCATGACGTAATGGGGGGTGTTATCTCTTTTGTCGAAAATCAGCCGTTTTTGCTCAAACATTAAATGCCTCCAAATGGTATTTAATTAACTTCCCGGGGTGAAGAAACCCTTTTTGAGAACTCAGAGTGAGTAAATTGGCCATTTTCGCGCACTTTTAACCATTCCATAAATCTTGTGTTTAGGGCCCCTGGAAGCATGAAAATCACTTTAAACATGCTAATTTTAGCTCTAACACTGATGATCCACCTACAAATGTGAACTGACGTTCAAAAATATAACATTTGAAAACAGACCATTTTCCACATTTCTGAAGCATGACGTAATGGGGGGGTGTTATCTCTTTTGTCAAAAATCAGCCGTTTTTGCTCGAACATTAAATGCCTCCAAATGGTATTTCATTAACTTCCCGGGGTGAAGAAACCCTTTTTGAGAACTCAGAGTGAGTAAATTGGCCATTTTCATGCACTTTTAACCATTCCATAAATCTTGTGTTTAGGGCCCCTGGAAGCATGAAAATCACTTTAAACATGCTAATTTTAGCTCTTACACTGATGATCCACCTACAAATGTGAACTGACGTTCAAAAATAAAACATTTGATAACGGACCATTTTCCACATTTCTGAAGCATGACGTAATGGGGGGGTGTTATCTCTTTTGTCACAAATCAGCTGTTTTTGATTGAACATTAAATGCCTCCAAATAGTATTTAATTCACTTCCCGAGCCCCTGGAAGCATGAAAATCACTTTAAACATGCTAATTTTAGCTCTAACACTGATGATCCACCTACAAATGTGAACTGACGTTCAAAAATATAACATTTGAAAACGGACCATTTTCCACATTTCTGAAGCATGACGTAATGGGGGGGTGTTATCTCTTTTGTCGAAAATCAGCCGTTTTTGCTCGAACATTAAATGCCTCCAAATGGTATTTAATTAACTTCCCGGGGTGAAGAAACCCTTTTTGAGAACTCAGAGTGAGTAAATTGGCCATTTTCATGGACTTTTAACCATTCCATAAATCTTGTGTTTAGGGCCCCTGGAAGCATGAAAATCACTTTAAACATGCTAATTTTAGCTCTAACACTGATGATCCACCTACAAATGTGAACTGACGTTCAAAAATAAAACATTTGAAAATGGACCATTTTCCACATTTCTGAAGCATGACGTAATGGGGGGGTGTTATCTCTTTTGTCAAAAATCAGCTGTTTTTGATTGAGCATTAAATGCCTCCAAATAGTATTTAATTCACTTCCCGAGCCCCTGGAAGCATGAAAATCACTTTAAACATGCTAATTTTAGCTCTAACACTGATGATCCACCTACAAATGTGAACTGACAATCAAAAATAAAACATTTGAAAACGGACCATTTTCCACATTTCTGAAGCATGACGTAATGGGGGGGTGTTATCTCTTTTGTCAAAAATCAGCCGTTTTTGCTCGAACATTAAATGCCTCCAAATGGTATTTAATTAACTTCCCGGGGTGAAGAAACCCTTTTTGAGAACTCAGAGTGAGTAAATTGGCCATTTTCGCGCACTTTTAACCATTCCATAAATCTTGTGTTTAGGGCCCCTGGAAGCATGAAAATCACTTTAAACATGCTAATTTTAGCTCTAACACTGATGATCCACCTACAAATGTGAACTGACGTTCAAAAATAAAACATTTGAAAACGGACCATTTTCCACATTTCTGAAGCATGACGTAATGGGGGGGTGTTACCTCTTTTGTCAAAAAACAGCTGTTTTTGCTTGAACATTAAATGCCTCCAAATAGTATTTAATTCACTTCCCGAGCCCCTGGAAGCATGAAAATCACTTTAAACATGCTAATTTTAGCTCTAACACTGATGATCCACCTACAAATGTGAACTGACGTTCAAAAATAAAACATTTGAAAATGGACCATTTTCCACATTTCTGAAGCATGACGTAATGGGGGGTGTTATCTCTTTTGTCGAAAATCAGCCGTTTTTGCTCAAACATTAAATGCCTCCAAATGGTATTTAATTAACTTCCCGGGGTGAAGAAACCCTTTTTGAGAACTCAGAGTGAGTAAATTGGCCATTTTCGCGCACTTTTAACCATTCCATAAATCTTGTGTTTAGGGCCCCTGGAAGCATGAAAATCACTTTAAACATGCTAATTTTAGCTCTAACACTGATGATCCACCTACAAATGTGAACTGACGTGCAAAAATAAAACATTTGAAAACGGACCATTTTCCACATTTCTGAAGCATGACGTAATGGGGGGGTGTTATCTCTTTTGTCAAAAATCAGCTGTTTTTGATTGAACATTAAATGCCTCCAAATAGTATTTAATTCACTTCCCGAGCCCCTGGAAGCATGAAAATCACTTTAAACATGCTAATTTTAGCTCTAACACTGATGATCCACCTACAAATGTGAACTGACGTTCAAAAATAAAACGTTTGAAAACGGACCATTTTCTACATTCCTGAAGCATGACGTAATGGGGGGGTGTTATCTCTTTTGTCGAAAATCAGCCGTTTTTGCTCGAACATTAAATGCCTCCAAATGGTATTTAATTAACTTCCCGGGGTGAAGAAACCCTTTTTGAGAACTCAGAGTAAGTACATTGGCCATTTTCATGCACTTTTAACCATTCCATAAATCTTGTGTTTAGGGCCCCTGGAAGCATGAAAATCACTTTAAACATGCTAATTTTAGCTTTAACACTGATGATCCACCTACAAATGTGAACTGACGTTCAAAAATAAAACATTTGAAAACGGACCATTTTCCACATTTCTGAAGCATGACGTAATGGGGGGGTGTTATCTCTTTTGTCAAAAATCAGCTGTTTTTGATTGAACATTAAATGCCTCCAAATAGTATTTAATTCACTTCCCGAGCCCCTGGAAGCATGAAAATCACTTTAAACATGCTAATTTTAGCTCTAACACTGATGATCCACCTACAAATGTGAACTGACGTTCAAAAATAAAACATTTGAAAACGGACCATTTTCCACATTTCTGAAGCATGACGTAATGGGGGGGTGTTATCTCTTTTGTCGAAAATCAGCCGTTTTTGCTCGAACATTAAATGCCTCCAAATGGTATTTAATTAACTTCCCGGGGTGAAGAAACCCTTTTTGAGAACTCAGAGTGAGTAAATTGGCCATTTTCATGCACTTTTCCATTCCATAAATCTTGTGTTTAGGACCCCTGGAAGCATGAAAATCACTTTAAACATGCTAATTTTAGCTCTAACACTGATGATCCACCTACAAATGTGAACTGACATTAAAAAATAAAACATTTGATAACGGACCATTTTCCACATTTCTGAAGCATGACGTAATGGGGGGTGTTATCTCTTTTGTCAAAAATCAGCTGTTTTTGATTGAACATTAAATGCCTCCAAATAGTATTTAATTCACTTCCCGAGCCCCTGGAAGCATGAAAATCACTTTAAACATGCTAATTTTAGCTCTAACACTGATGATCCACCTACAAATGTGAACTGACGTTCAAAAATAAAACATTTGAAAACGGACCATTTTCCACATTCCTGAAGCATGACGTAATGGGGGGGTGTTATCTCTTTTGTCGAAAATCAGCCGTTTTTGCTCGAACATTAAATGCCTCCAAATGGTATTTAATTAACTTCCCGGGGTGAAGAAACCCTTTTTGAGAACTCAGAGTAAGTACATTGGCCATTTTCATGCACTTTTAACCATTCCATAAATCTTGTGTTTAGGGCCCCTGGAAGCATGAAAATCACTTTAAACATGCTAATTTTAGCTTTAACACTGATGATCCACCTACAAATGTGAACTGACGTTCAAAAATAAAACATTTGAAAACTGACCATTTTCCACATTTCTGAAGCATGACGTAATGGGGGGGTGTTATCTCTTTTGTCAAAAATCAGCTGTTTTTGATTGAACATTAAATGCCTCCAAATAGTATTTAATTCACTTCCCGAGCCCCTGGAAGCATGAAAATCACTTTAAACATGCTAATTTTAGCTCTAACACTGATGATCCACCTACAAATGTGAACTGACGTTCAAAAATAAAACATTTGAAAACGGACCATTTTCCACATTTCTGAAGCATGACGTAATGGGGGGGTGTTATCTCTTTTGTCGAAAATCAGCCGTTTTTGCTCGAACATTAAATGCCTCCAAATGGTATTTAATTAACTTCCCGGGGTGAAGAAACCCTTTTTGAGAACTCAGAGTGAGTAAATTGGCCATTTTCATGCACTTTTCCATTCCATAAATCTTGTGTTTAGGACCCCTGGAAGCATGAAAATCACTTTAAACATGCTAATTTTAGCTCTAACACTGATGATCCACCTACAAATGTGAACTGACATTAAAAAATAAAACATTTGATAACGGACCATTTTCCACATTTCTGAAGCATGACGTAATGGGGGGTGTTATCTCTTTTGTCAAAAATCAGCTGTTTTTGATTGAACATTAAATACCTCCAAATAGTATTTAATTCACTTCCCGAGCCCCTGGAAGCATGAAAATCACTTTAAACATGCTAATTTTAGCTCTAACACTGATGATCCACCTACAAATGTGAACTGACGTTCAAAAATAAAACATTTGAAAACGGACCATTTTCCACATTTCTGAAGCATGACGTAATGGGGGGTGTTATCTCTTTTGTCGAAAATCAGCCGTTTTTGCTCAAACATTAAATGCCTCCAAATGGTATTTAATTAACTTCCCGGGGTGAAGAAACCCTTTTTGAGAACTCAGAGTGAGTAAATTGGCCATTTTCGCGCACTTTTAACCATTCCATAAATCTTGTGTTTAGGGCCCCTGGAAGCATGAAAATCACTTTAAACATGCTAATTTTAGCTCTAACACTGATGATCCACCTACAAATGTGAACTGACGTTCAAAAATAAAACATTTGAAAACGGACCATTTTCCACATTTCTGAAGCATGACGTAATGGGGGGGTGTTATCTCTTTTGTCAAAAATCAGCTGTTTTTGATTGAACATTAAATGCCTCCAAATAGTATTTAATTCACTTCCCGAGCCCCTGGAAGCATGAAAATCACTTTAAACATGCTAATTTTAGCTCTAACACTGATGATCCACCTACAAATGTGAACTGACGTTCAAAAATAAAACATTTGAAAACGGACCATTTTCCACATTCCTGAAGCATGACGTAATGGGGGGGTGTTATCTCTTTTGTCGAAAATCAGCCGTTTTTGCTCGAACATTAAATGCCTCCAAATGGTATTTAATTAACTTCCCGGGGTGAAGAAACCCTTTTTGAGAACTCAGAGTAAGTACATTGGCCATTTTCATGCACTTTTAACCATTCCATAAATCTTGTGTTTAGGGCCCCTGGAAGCATGAAAATCACTTTAAACATGCTAATTTTAGCTTTAACACTGATGATCCACCTACAAATGTGAACTGACGTTCAAAAATAAAACATTTGAAAACGGACCATTTTCCACATTTCTGAAGCATGACGTAATGGGGGGGTGTTATCTCTTTTGTCAAAAATCAGCTGTTTTTGATTGAACATTAAATGCCTCCAAATAGTATTTAATTCACTTCCCGAGCCCCTGGAAGCATGAAAATCACTTTAAACATGCTAATTTTAGCTCTAACACTGATGATCCACCTACAAATGTGAACTGACGTTCAAAAATAAAACATTTGAAAACGGACCATTTTCCACATTCCTGAAGCATGACGTAATGGGGGGGTGTTATCTCTTTTGTCGAAAATCAGCCGTTTTTGCTCGAACATTAAATGCCTCCAAATGGTATTTAATTAACTTCCCGGGGTGAAGAAACCCTTTTTGAGAACTCAGAGTGAGTAAATTGGCCATTTTCGCGCACCTTTAACCATTCCATAAATCTTGTGTTTAGGGCCCCTGGAAGCATGAAAATCACTTTAAACATGCTAATTTTAGCTCTAACATTGATGATCCACCTACAAATGTGAACTGACGTTCAAAAATAAAACATTTGAAAACGGACCATTTTCCACATTTCTGAAGCATGACGTAATGGGGGGGTGTTATCTCTTTTGTCAAAAATCAGCTGTTTTTGATTGAACATTAAATGCCTCCAAATAGTATTTAATTCACTTCCCGAGCCCCTGGAAGCATGAAAATCACTTTAAACATGCTAATTTTAGCTCTAACACTGATGATCCACCTACAAATGTGAACTGACGTTCAAAAATAAAACATTTGAAAACGGACCATTTTCCACATTCCTGAAGCATGACGTAATGGGGGGGTGTTATCTCTTTTGTCGAAAATCAGCCGTTTTTGATCGAACATTAAATGCCTCCAAATGGTATTTAATTAACTTCCCGGGGTGAAGAAACCCTTTTTGAGAACTCATGTGAGTAAATTGGCCATTTTCATGCACTTTTAACCATGCCATAAATCTTGTGTTTAGGGCCCCTGGAAGCATGAAAATCACTTTAAACATGCTAATTTTAGCTCTAACACTGATGATCCACCTACAAATGTGAACTGACGTTCAAAAATAAAACATTTGAAAACGGACCATTTTCCACATTTCTGAAGCATGACGTAATGGGGGGGTGTTATCTCTTTTGTCAAAAATCAGCTGTTTTTGATTGAACATTAAATGCCTCCAAATAGTATTTAATTCACTTCCCGAGCCCCTGGAAGCATGAAAATCACTTTAAACATGCTAATTTTAGCTCTAACACTGATGATCCACCTACAAATGTGAACTGACGTTCAAAAATATAACATTTGAAAACAGACCATTTTCCACATTTCTGAAGCATGACGTAATGGGGGGGTGTTATCTCTTTTGTCAAAAATCAGCCGTTTTTGCTCGAACATTAAATGCCTCCAAATGGTATTTCATTAACTTCCCGGGGTGAAGAAACCCTTTTTGAGAACTCAGAGTGAGTAAATTGGCCATTTTCATGCACTTTTAACCATTCCATAAATCTTGTGTTTAGGGCCCCTGGAAGCATGAAAATCACTTTAAACATGCTAATTTTAGCTCTTACACTGATGATCCACCTACAAATGTGAACTGACGTTCAAAAATAAAACATTTGATAACGGACCATTTTCCACATTTCTGAAGCATGACGTAATGGGGGGGTGTTATCTCTTTTGTCACAAATCAGCTGTTTTTGATTGAACATTAAATGCCTCCAAATAGTATTTAATTCACTTCCCGAGCCCCTGGAAGCATGAAAATCACTTTAAACATGCTAATTTTAGCTCTAACACTGATGATCCACCTACAAATGTGAACTGACGTTCAAAAATATAACATTTGAAAACGGACCATTTTCCACATTTCTGAAGCATGACGTAATGGGGGGGTGTTATCTCTTTTGTCGAAAATCAGCCGTTTTTGCTCGAACATTAAATGCCTCCAAATGGTATTTAATTAACTTCCCGGGGTGAAGAAACCCTTTTTGAGAACTCAGAGTGAGTAAATTGGCCATTTTCATGGACTTTTAACCATTCCATAAATCTTGTGTTTAGGGCCCCTGGAAGCATGAAAATCACTTTAAACATGCTAATTTTAGCTCTAACACTGATGATCCACCTACAAATGTGAACTGACGTTCAAAAATAAAACATTTGAAAATGGACCATTTTCCACATTTCTGAAGCATGACGTAATGGGGGGGTGTTATCTCTTTTGTCAAAAATCAGCTGTTTTTGATTGAGCATTAAATGCCTCCAAATAGTATTTAATTCACTTCCCGAGCCCCTGGAAGCATGAAAATCACTTTAAACATGCTAATTTTAGCTCTAACACTGATGATCCACCTACAAATGTGAACTGACAATCAAAAATAAAACATTTGAAAACGGACCATTTTCCACATTTCTGAAGCATGACGTAATGGGGGGGTGTTATCTCTTTTGTCAAAAATCAGCCGTTTTTGCTCGAACATTAAATGCCTCCAAATGGTATTTAATTAACTTCCCGGGGTGAAGAAACCCTTTTTGAGAACTCAGAGTGAGTAAATTGGCCATTTTCGCGCACTTTTAACCATTCCATAAATCTTGTGTTTAGGGCCCCTGGAAGCATGAAAATCACTTTAAACATGCTAATTTTAGCTCTAACACTGATGATCCACCTACAAATGTGAACTGACGTTCAAAAATAAAACATTTGAAAACGGACCATTTTCCACATTTCTGAAGCATGACGTAATGGGGGGGTGTTACCTCTTTTGTCAAAAAACAGCTGTTTTTGCTTGAACATTAAATGCCTCCAAATAGTATTTAATTCACTTCCCGAGCCCCTGGAAGCATGAAAATCACTTTAAACATGCTAATTTTAGCTCTAACACTGATGATCCACCTACAAATGTGAACTGACGTTCAAAAATAAAACATTTGAAAATGGACCATTTTCCACTTTTCTGAAGCATGACGTAATGGGGGGTGTTATCTCTTTTGTCGAAAATCAGCCGTTTTTGCTCAAACATGAAATGCCTCCAAATGGTATTTAATTAACTTCCCGGGGTGAAGAAACCCTTTTTGAGAACTCAGAGTGAGTAAATTGGCCATTTTCGCGCACTTTTAACCATTCCATAAATCTTGTGTTTAGGGCCCCTGGAAGCATGAAAATCACTTTAAACATGCTAATTTTAGCTCTAACACTGATGATCCACCTACAAATGTGAACTGACGTTCAAAAATAAAACATTTGAAAACGGACCATTTTCCACATTTCTGAAGCATGACGTAATGGGGGGGTGTTATCTCTTTTGTCAAAAATCAGCTGTTTTTGATTGAACATTAAATGCCTCCAAATAGTATTTAATTCACTTCCCGAGCCCCTGGAAGCATGAAAATCACTTTAAACATGCTAATTTTAGCTCTAACACTGATGATCCACCTACAAATGTGAACTGACGTTCAAAAATAAAACATTTGAAAACGGACCATTTTCCACATTCCTGAAGCATGACGTAATGGGGGGGGTGTTATCTCTTTTGTCGAAAATCAGCCGTTTTTGCTCGAACATTAAATGCCTCCAAATGGTATTTAATTAACTTCCCGGGGTGAAGAAACCCTTTTTGAGAACTCAGAGTAAGTACATTGGCCATTTTCATGCACTTTTAACCATTCCATAAATCTTGTGTTTAGGGCCCCTGGAAGCATGAAAATCACTTTAAACATGCTAATTTTAGCTTTAACACTGATGATCCACCTACAAATGTGAACTGACGTTCAAAAATAAAACATTTGAAAACGGACCATTTTCCACATTTCTGAAGCATGACGTAATGGGGGGGTGTTATCTCTTTTGTCAAAAATCAGCTGTTTTTGATTGAACATTAAATGCCTCCAAATGGTATTTAATTAACTTCCCGGGGTGAAGAAACCCTTTTTGAGAACTCAGAGTGAGTAAATTGGCCATTTTCATGCACTTTTCCATTCCATAAATCTTGTGTTTAGGACCCCTGGAAGCATGAAAATCACTTTAAACATGCTAATTTTAGCTCTAACACTGATGATCCACCTACAAATGTGAACTGACATTCAAAAATAAAACATTTGATAACGGACCATTTTCCACATTTCTGAAGCATGATGTAATGGGGGGGGGTGTTATCTCTTTTGTCAAAAATCAGCTGTTTTTGATTGAACATTAAATGCCTCCAAATAGTATTTAATTCACTTCCCGAGCCCCTGGAAGCATGAAAATCACTTTAAACATGCTAATTTTAGCTCTAACACTGATGATCCACCTACAAAGGTGAACTGACGTTCAAAAATAAAACATTTGAAAACGGACCATTTTCCAGATTTCTGAAGCATGACGTAATGGGGGGGTGTTATCTCTTTTGTCGAAAATCAGCCGTTTTTGCTCGAACATTAAATGCCTCCAAATGGTATTTAATTAACTTCCCGGGGTGAAGAAACCCTTTTTGAGAACTCAGAGTGAGTAAATTGGCCATTTTCATGCACTTTTAACCATTCCATAAATCTTGTGTTTGGGGACCCTGGAAGCATGAAAATCACTTTAAACATGCTAATTTTAGCTCTAACACTGATGATCCACCTACAAATGTGAACTGACGTTCAAAAATAAAACATTTGAAAACGGACCATTTTCCACATTTCTGAAGCATGACGTAATGGGGGGGTGTTATCTCTTTTGTCAAAAATCAGCTGTTTTTGATTGAACATTAAATGCCTCCAAATAGTATTTAATTCACTTCTCGAGCCCCTGGAAGCATGAAAATCACTTTAAACATGCTAATTTTAGCTCTAACACTGATGATCCACCTACAAATGTGAACTGACGTTCAAAAATAAAACATTTGAAAATGGACCATTTTCCACATTTCTGAAGCATGACATAATGGGGGGGTGTTATCTCTTTTGTCGAAAATCAGCCGTTTTTGCTCGAATATTAAATGCCTCCAAATGGTATTTAATTAACTTCCCGGGGTGAAGAAACCCTTTTTGAGAACTCAGAGTGAGTAAATTGGCCATTTTCATGCACTTTTAACCATTCCATAAATCTTGTGTTTAGGGCCCCTGGAAGCATGAAAATCACTTTAAACATGCTAATTTTAGCTCTAACACTGATGATCCACCTACAAATGTGAACTTACGTTCAAAAATAAAACATTTGAAAACGGACCATTTTCCACATTTCTGAAGCATGACGTAATGGGGGGGTGTTATCTCTTTTGTCAAAAATCTGCTGTTTTTGCTTGAACATTAAATGCCTCCAAATAGTATTTAATTCACTTCCCGAGCCCCTGGAAGCATGAAAATCACTTTAAACATGCTAATTTTAGCTCTAACATTGATGATCCACCTACAAATGTGAACTGATGTTCAAAAATAAAACATTTGAAAACAGGCCATTTTCCACATTTCTGAAGCATGACGTAATGGGGGGGTGTTATCTCTTTTGTCGAAAATCAGACGTTTTTGCTCGAACATTAAATGCCTCCAAATGGTATTTAATTAACTTCCCGGGGTGAAGAAACCCTTTTTGAGAACTCAGAGTGAGTAAATTGGCCATTTTCATGCACTTTTAACCATTCCATAAATCTTGTGTTTAGGGCACCTGGAAGCATGAAAATCACTTTAAACATGCTAATTTTAGCTCTAACACTGATGATCCACCTACAAATGTGAACTGACGTTCAAAAATAAAACATTTGAAAACGGACCATTTTCCACATTTCTGAAGCATGACATAATGGGGGGGTGTTATCTCTTTTGTCAAAAATCAGCTGTTTTTGCTTGAACATTAAATGCCTCCAAATAGTATTTAATTCACTTCCCGAGCCCCTGGAAGCATGAAAATCACTTTAAACATGCTAATTTTAGCTCTAACACTGATGATCCACCTACAAATGTGAACTGACGTTCAAAAAAAAAACATTTGAAAATGGACCATTTTCCACATTTCTGAAGCATGACGTAATGGGGGGGTGTTATCTCTTTTGTCGAAAATCAGCCTTTTTTGCTCGAACATTAAATGCCTCCAAATGGTATTTAATTAACTTCCCGGGGTGAAGAAACCCTTTTTGAGAACTCAGAGTGAGTAAATTGGCCATTTTCGCGCACTTTTAACCATTCCATAAATCTTGTGTTTAGGGCCCCTGGAAGCATGAAAATCACTTTAAACATGCTAATTTTAGCTCTAACACTGATGATCCACCTACAAATGTGAACTGACGTTCAAAAATAAAACATTTGAAAACGGACCATTTTCCACATTTCTGAAGCATGACGTAATGGGGGGGTGTTATCTCTTTTGTCAAAAATCAGCTGTTTTTGATTGAACATTAAATGCCTCCAAATGGTATTTAATTAACTTCCCGGGGTGAAGAAACCCTTTTTGAGAACTCAGAGTGAGTAAATTGGCCATTTTCATGCACTTTTCCATTCCATAAATCTTGTGTTTAGGACCCCTGGAAGCATGAAAATCACTTTAAACATGCTAATTTTAGCTCTAACACTGATGATCCACCTACAAATGTGAACTGACATTAAAAAATAAAACATTTGATAACGGACCATTTTCCACATTTCTGAAGCATGACGTAATGGGGGGTGTTATCTCTTTTGTCAAAAATCAGCTGTTTTTGATTGAACATTAAATGCCTCCAAATAGTATTTAATTCACTTCCCGAGCCCCTGGAAGCATGAAAATCACTTTAAACATGCTAATTTTAGCTCTAACACTGATGATCCACCTACAAATGTGAACTGACGTTCAAAAATAAAACATTTGAAAACGGACCATTTTCCACATTTCTGAAGCATGACGTAATGGGGGGTGTTATCTCTTTT
This sequence comes from Lissotriton vulgaris, assembly GCF_964263255.1. NCBI lineage: Eukaryota > Metazoa > Chordata > Amphibia > Caudata > Salamandridae > Lissotriton > Lissotriton vulgaris. The sequence continues at coordinate 22,218 of NW_028243660.1, forward strand.
GTCGAAAATCAGCCGTTTTTGCTAAAACATTAAATGCCTCCAAATGGTATTTAATTAACTTCCCGGGGTGAAGAAACCCTTTTTGAGAACTCAGAGTGAGTAAATTGGCCATTTTCATGCACTTTTCCATTCCATAAATCTTGTGTTTAGGACCCCTGGAAGCATGAAAATCACTTTAAACATGCTAATTTTAGCTCTAACACTGATGATCCACCTACAAATGTGAACTGACATTCAAAAATAAAACATTTGATAACGGACCATTTTCCACATTTCTGAAGCATGACATAATGGGGGGGGGTGTTATCTCTTTTGTCAAAAATCAGCTGTTTTTGATTGAACATTAAATGCCTCCAAATAGTATTTAATTCACTTCCCGAGCCCCTGGAAGCATGAAAATCACTTTAAACATGCTAATTTTAGCTCTAACACTGATGATCCACCTACAAATGTGAACTGACGTTCAAAAATAAAACATTTGAAAACGGACCATTTTCCAGATTTCTGAAGCATGACGTAATGGGGGGGTGTTATCTCTTTTGTCGAAAATCAGCCGTTTTTGCTCGAACATTAAATGCCTCCAAATGGTATTTAATTAACTTCCCGGGGTGAAGAAACCCTTTTTGAGAACTCAGAGTGAGTAAATTGGCCATTTTCATGCACTTTTAACCATTCCATAAATCTTGTGTTTGGGGACCCTGGAAGCATGAAAATCACTTTAAACATGCTAATTTTAGCTCTAACACTGATGATCCACCTACAAATGTGAACTGACGTTCAAAAATAAAACATTTGAAAACGGACCATTTTCCACATTTCTGAAGCATGACGTAATGGGGGGGTGTTATCTCTTTTGTCAAAAATCAGCTGTTTTTGATTGAACATTAAATGCCTCCAAATAGTATTTAATTCACTTCCCGAGCCCCTGGAAGCATGAAAATCACTTTAAACATGCTAATTTTAGCTCTAACACTGATGATCCACCTACAAATGTGAACTGACGTTCAAAAATAAAACATTTGAAAACGGACCATTTTCCACATTTCTGAAGCATGACATAATGGGGGGGTGTTATCTCTTTTGTCGAAAATCAGCCGTTTTTGCTCGAATATTAAATGCCTCCAAATGGTATTTAATTAACTTCCCGGGGTGAAGAAACCCTTTTTGAGAACTCAGAGTGAGTAAATTGGCCATTTTCATGCACTTTTAACCATTCCATAAATCTTGTGTTTAGGGCCCCTGGAAGCATGAAAATCACTTTAAACATGCTAATTTTAGCTCTAACACTGATGATCCACCTACAAATGTGAACTTACGTTCAAAAATAAAACATTTGAAAACGGACCATTTTCCACATTTCTGAAGCATGATGTAATGGGGGGGTGTTATCTCTTTTGTCAAAAATCTGCTGTTTTTGTTTGAACATTAAATGCCTCCAAATAGTATTTAACTCACTTCCCGAGCCCCGGAAGCATGAAAATCACTTTAAACATGCTAATTTTAGCTCTAACACTGATGATCCACCTACAAATGTGAACTGATGTTCAAAAATAAAACATTTGAAAACAGGCCATTTTCCACATTTCTGAAGCATGACGTAATGGGGGGGTGTTATCTCTTTTGTCGAAAATCAGCCGTTTTTGCTCGAACATTAAATGCCTCCAAATGGTATTTAATTAACTTCCCGGGGTGAAGAAACCCTTTTTGAGAACTCAGAGTGAGTAAATTGGCCATTTTCATGCACTTTTAACCATTCCATAAATCTTGTGTTTAGGGCACCTGGAAGCATGAAAATCACTTTAAACATGCTAATTTTAGCTCTAACACTGATGATCCACCTACAAATGTGAACTGACGTTCAAAAATAAAACATTTGAAAATGGACCATTTTCCACATTTCTGAAGCATGACGTAATGGGGGGGTGTTATCTCTTTTGTCGAAAATCAGCCTTTTTTGCTCGAACATTAAATGCCTCCAAATGGTATTTAATTAACTTCCCGGGGTGAAGAAACCCTTTTTGAGAACTCAGAGTGAGTAAATTGGCCATTTTCGCGCACTTTTAACCATTCCATAAATCTTGTGTTTAGGGCCCCTGGAAGCATGAAAATCACTTTAAACATGCTAATTTTAGCTCTAACACTGATGATCCACCTACAAATGTGAACTGACGTTCAAAAATAAAACATTTGAAAACGGACCATTTTCCACATTTCTGAAGCATGACGTAATGGGGGGGTGTTATCTCTTTTGTCAAAAATCAGCTGTTTTTGATTGAACATTAAATGCCTCCAAATGGTATTTAATTAACTTCCCGGGGTGAAGAAACCCTTTTTGAGAACTCAGAGTGAGTAAATTGGCCATTTTCATGCACTTTTCCATTCCATAAATCTTGTGTTTAGGACCCCTGGAAGCATGAAAATCACTTTAAACATGCTAATTTTAGCTCTAACACTGATGATCCACCTACAAATGTGAACTGACATTAAAAAATAAAACATTTGATAACGGACCATTTTCCACATTTCTGAAGCATGACGTAATGGGGGGTGTTATCTCTTTTGTCAAAAATCAGCTGTTTTTGATTGAACATTAAATGCCTCCAAATAGTATTTAATTCACTTCCCGAGCCCCTGGAAGCATGAAAATCACTTTAAACATGCTAATTTTAGCTCTAACACTGATGATCCACCTACAAATGTGAACTGACGTTCAAAAATAAAACATTTGAAAACGGACCATTTTCCACATTTCTGAAGCATGACGTAATGGGGGGTGTTATCTCTTTTGTCGAAAATCAGCCGTTTTTGCTCGAACATTAAATGCCTCCAAATGGTATTTAATTAACTTCCCGGGGTGAAGAAACCCTTTTTGAGAACTCAGAGTGAGTAAATTGGCCATTTTCATGCACTTTTCCATTCCATAAATCTTGTGTTTAGGACCCCTGGAAGCATGAAAATCACTTTAAACATGCTAATTTTAGCTCTAACACTGATGATCCACCTACAAATGTGAACTGACATTCAAAAATAAAACATTTGATAACGGACCATTTTCCACATTTCTGAAGCATGACATAATGGGGGGGGTGTTATCTCTTTTGTCAAAAATCAGCTGTTTTTGATTGAACATTAAATGCCTCCAAATAGTATTTAATTCACTTCCCGAGCCCCTGGAAGCATGAAAATCACTTTAAACATGCTAATTTTAGCTCTAACACTGATGATCCACCTACAAATGTGAACTGACGTTCAAAAATAAAACATTTGAAAACGGACCATTTTCCAGATTTCTGAAGCATGACGTAATGGGGGGGTGTTATCTCTTTTGTCGAAAATCAGCCGTTTTTGCTCGAACATTAAATGCCTCCAAATGGTATTTAATTAACTTCCCGGGGTGAAGAAACCCTTTTTGAGAACTCAGAGTGAGTAAATTGGCCATTTTCATGCACTTTTAACCATTCCATAAATCTTGTGTTTGGGGACCCTGGAAGCATGAAAATCACTTTAAACATGCTAATTTTAGCTCTAACACTGATGATCCACCTACAAATGTGAACTGACGTTCAAAAATAAAACATTTGAAAACGGACCATTTTCCACATTTCTGAAGCATGACGTAATGGGGGGGTGTTATCTCTTTTGTCAAAAATCAGCTGTTTTTGATTGAACATTAAATGCCTCCAAATAGTATTTAATTCACTTCCCGAGCCCCTGGAAGCATGAAAATCACTTTAAACATGCTAATTTTAGCTCTAACACTGATGATCCACCTACAAATGTGAACTGACGTTCAAAAATAAAACATTTGAAAACGGACCATTTTCCACATTTCTGAAGCATGACATAATGGGGGGGTGTTATCTCTTTTGTCGAAAATCAGCCGTTTTTGCTCGAATATTAAATGCCTCCAAATGGTATTTAATTAACTTCCCGGGGTGAAGAAACCCTTTTTGAGAACTCAGAGTGAGTAAATTGGCCATTTTCATGCACTTTTAACCATTCCATAAATCTTGTGTTTAGGGCCCCTGGAAGCATGAAAATCACTTTAAACATGCTAATTTTAGCTCTAACACTGATGATCCACCTACAAATGTGAACTTACGTTCAAAAATAAAACATTTGAAAACGGACCATTTTCCACATTTCTGAAGCATGATGTAATGGGGGGGTGTTATCTCTTTTGTCAAAAATCTGCTGTTTTTGTTTGAACATTAAATGCCTCCAAATAGTATTTAACTCACTTCCCGAGCCCCGGAAGCATGAAAATCACTTTAAACATGCTAATTTTAGCTCTAACACTGATGATCCACCTACAAATGTGAACTGATGTTCAAAAATAAAACATTTGAAAACAGGCCATTTTCCACATTTCTGAAGCATGACGTAATGGGGGGGTGTTATCTCTTTTGTCGAAAATCAGCCGTTTTTGCTCGAACATTAAATGCCTCCAAATGGTATTTAATTAACTTCCCGGGGTGAAGAAACCCTTTTTGAGAACTCAGAGTGAGTAAATTGGCCATTTTCATGCACTTTTAACCATTCCATAAATCTTGTGTTTAGGGCACCTGGAAGCATGAAAATCACTTTAAACATGCTAATTTTAGCTCTAACACTGATGATCCACCTACAAATGTGAACTGACGTTCAAAAATAAAACATTTGAAAACGGACCATTTTCCACATTTCTGAAGCATGACGTAATGGGGGGGTGTTATCTCTTTTGTCAAAAATCAGCTGTTTTTGCTTGAACATTAAATGCCTCCAAATAGTATTTAATTCACTTCCCGAGCCCCTGGAAGCATGAAAATCACTTTAAACATGCTAATTTTAGCTCTAACACTGATGATCCACCTACAAATGTGAACTGACGTTCAAAAATAAAACATTTGAAAATGGACCATTTTCCACATTTCTGAAGCATGACGTAATGGGGGGGTGTTATCTCTTTTGTCGAAAATCAGCCTTTTTTGCTCGAACATTAAATGCCTCCAAATGGTATTTAATTAACTTCCCGGGGTGAAGAAACCCTTTTTGAGAACTCAGAGTGAGTAAATTGGCCATTTTCATGCACTTTTCCATTCCATAAATCTTGTGTTTAGGACCCCTGGAAGCATGAAAATCACTTTAAACATGCTAATTTTAGCTCTAACACTGATGATCCACCTACAAATGTGAACTGACATTAAAAAATAAAACATTTGATAACGGACCATTTTCCACATTTCTGAAGCATGACGTAATGGGGGGTGTTATCTCTTTTGTCAAAAATCAGCTGTTTTTGATTGAACATTAAATGCCTCCAAATAGTATTTAATTCACTTCCCGAGCCCCTGGAAGCATGAAAATCACTTTAAACATGCTAATTTTAGCTCTAACACTGATGATCCACCTACAAATGTGAACTGACGTTCAAAAATAAAACATTTGAAAACGGACCATTTTCCACATTTCTGAAGCATGACGTAATGGGGGGGTGTTATCTCTTTTGTCGAAAATCAGCCGTTTTTGCTCGAACATTAAATGCCTCCAAATGGTATTTAATTAACTTCCCGGGGTGAAGAAACCCTTTTTGAGAACTCAGAGTGAGTAAATTGGCCATTTTCATGCACTTTTCCATTCCATAAATCTTGTGTTTAGGACCCCTGGAAGCATGAAAATCACTTTAAACATGCTAATTTTAGCTCTAACACTGATGATCCACCTAGAAATCTGAACTGACATTCAAAAATAAAACATTTGATAACGGACCATTTTCCACATTTCTGAAGCATGACGTAATGGGGGGGGGTGTTATCTCTTTTGTCAAAAATCAGCTGTTTTTGATTGAACATTAAATGCCTCCAAATAGTATTTAATTCACTTCCCGAGCCCCTGGAAGCATGAAAATCACTTTAAACATGCTAATTTTAGCTCTAACACTGATGATCCACCTACAAATGTGAACTGACGTTCAAAAATAAAACATTTGAAAACGGACCATTTTCCAGATTTCTGAAGCATGACGTAATGGGGGGGTGTTATCTCTTTTGTCGAAAATCAGCCGTTTTTGCTCGAACATTAAATGCCTCCAAATGGTATTTAATTAACTTCCCGGGGTGAAGAAACCCTTTTTGAGAACTCAGAGTGAGTAAATTGGCCATTTTCATGCACTTTTAACCATTCCATAAATCTTGTGTTTGGGGACCCTGGAAGCATGAAAATCACTTTAAACATGCTAATTTTAGCTCTAACACTGATGATCCACCTACAAATGTGAACTGACGTTCAAAAATAAAACATTTGAAAATGGACCATTTTCCACATTTCTGAAGCATGACGTAATGGGGGGGTGTTATCTCTTTTGTCAAAAATCAGCTGTTTTTGATTGAACATTAAATGCCTCCAAATAGTATTTAATTCACTTCCCGAGCCCCTGGAAGCATGAAAATCACTTTAAACATGCTAATTTTAGCTCTAACACTGATGATCCACCTACAAATGTGAACTGACGTTCAAAAATAAAACATTTGAAAACGGACCATTTTCCACATTTCTGAAGCATGACATAATGGGGGGTTGTTATCTCTTTTGTCGAAAATCAGCCGTTTTTGCTCGAATATTAAATGCCTCCAAATGGTATTTAATTAACTTCCCGGGGTGAAGAAACCCTTTTTGAGAACTCAGAGTGAGTAAATTGGCCATTTTCATGCACTTTTAACCATTCCATAAATCTTGTGTTTAGGGCCCCTGGAAGCATGAAAATCACTTTAAACATGCTAATTTTAGCTCTAACACTGATGATCCACCTACAAATGTGAACTTACGTTCAAAAATAAAACATTTGAAAACGGACCATTTTCCACATTTCTGAAGCATGATGTAATGGGGGGGTGTTATCTCTTTTGTCAAAAATCTGCTGTTTTTGCTTGAACATTAAATGCCTCCAAATAGTATTTAACTCACTTCCCGAGCCCCGGAAGCATGAAAATCACTTTAAACATGCTAATTTTAGCTCTAACATTGATGATCCACCTACAAATGTGAACTGATGTTCAAAAATAAAACATTTGAAAACAGGCCATTTTCCACATTTCTGAAGCATGACGTAATGGGGGGGTGTTATCTCTTTTGTCGAAAATCAGCCGTTTTTGCTCGAACATTAAATGCCTCCAAATGGTATTTAATTAACTTCCCGGGGTGAAGAAACCCTTTTTGAGAACTCAGAGTGAGTAAATTGGCCATTTTCATGCACTTTTAACCATTCCATAAATCTTGTGTTTAGGGCACCTGGAAGCATGAAAATCACTTTAAACATGCTAATTTTAGCTCTAACACTGATGATCCACCTACAAATGCGAACTGACGTTCAAAAATAAAACATTTGAAAACGGACCATTTTCCACATTTCTGAAGCATGACGTAATGGGGGGGTGTTATCTCTTTTGTCAAAAATCAGCTGTTTTTGATTGAACATTAAATGCCTCCAAATAGTATTTAATTCACTTCCCGAGCCCCTGGAAGCATGAAAACCACTTTAAACATGCTAATTTTAGCTCTAACACTGATGATCCACCTACAAATGTGAACTGACGTTCAAAAATAAAACATTTGAAAACGGACCATTTTCCACATTCCTGAAGCATGACGTAATAGGGGGGTGTTATCTCTTTTGTCGAAAATCAGCCGTTTTTGCTCGAACATTAAATGCCTCCAAATGGTATTTAATTAACTTCCCGGGGTGAAGAAACCCTTTTTGAGAACTCATGTGAGTAAATTGGCCATTTTCATGCACTTTTAACCATTCCATAAATCTTGTGTTTAGGGCCCCTGGAAGCATGAAAATCACTTTAAACATGCTAATTTTAGCTCTAACACTGATGATCCACCTACAAATGTGAACTGACGTTCAAAAATAAAACATTTGAAAACGGACCATTTTCCACATTTCTGAAGCATGACGTAATGGGGGGGTGTTATCTCTTTTGTCAAAAATCAGCTGTTTTTGATTGAACATTAAATGCCTCCAAATAGTATTTAATTCACTTCCCGAGCCCCTGGAAGCATGAAAATCACTTTAAACATGCTAATTTTAGCTCTAACACTGATGATCCACCTACAAATGTGAACTGACGTTCAAAAATAAAACATTTGAAAACGGACCATTTTCCACATTTCTGAAGCATGACGTAATGGGGGGGTGTTATCTCTTTTGTCGAAAATCAGCCGTTTTTGCTCGAACATTAAATGCCTCCAAATGGTATTTAATTAACTTCCCGGGGTGAAGAAACCCTTTTTGAGAACTCAGAGTGAGTAAATTGGCCATTTTCGCGCACTTTTAACCATTCCATAAATCTTGTGTTTAGGGCCCCTGGAAGCATGAAAATCAGTTTAAACATGCTAATTTTAGCTCTAACACTGATGATCCACCTACAAATGTGAACTGACGTTCAAAAATAAAACATTTGAAAACGGACCATTTTCCACATTTCTGAAGCATGACGTAATGGGGGGGTGTTATCTCTTTTGTCAAAAGTCAGCTGTTTTTGATTGAACATTAAATGCCTCCAAATAGTATTTAATTCACTTCCCGAGCCCCTGGAAGCATGAAAATCACTTTAAACATGCTAATTTTAGCTCTAACACTGATGATCCACCTACAAATGTGAACTGACATTCAAAAATAAAACATTTGAAAACGGACCATTTTCCACATTTCTGAAGCATGACGTAATGGGGGGGTGTTATCTCTTTTGTCAAAAATCAGCTGTTTTTGATTGAACATTAAATGCCTCCAAATAGTATTTAATTCACTTCCCGAGCCCCTGGAAGCATGAAAATCACTTTAAACATGCTAATTTTAGCTCTAACACTGATGATCCACCTACAAATGTGAACTGACATTCAAAAATAAAACATTTGAAAACGGACCATTTTCCACATTTCTGAAGCATGACGTAATGGGGGGGTGTTATCTCTTTTGTCAAAAATCAGCCGTTTTTGCTCGAACATTAAATGCCTCCAAATGGTATTTCATTAACTTCCCGGGGTGAAGAAACCCTTTTTGAGAACTCAGAGTGAGTAAATTGGCCATTTTCATGCACTTTTAACCATTCCATAAATCTTGTGTTTAGGGCCCCTGGAAGCATGAAAATCACTTTAAACATGCTAATTTTAGCTCTAACACTGATGATCCACCTACAAATGTGAACTGACGTTCAAAAATAAAACATTTGATAACGGACCATTTTCCACATTTCTGAAGCATGACGTAATGGGGGGGTGTTATCTCTTTTGTCACAAATCAGCTGTTTTTGATTGAACATTAAATGCCTCCAAATAGTATTTAATTCACTTCCCGAGCCCCTGGAAGCATGAAAATCACTTTAAACATGCTAATTTTAGCTCTAACACTGATGATCCACCTACAAATGTGAACTGACGTTCAAAAATATAACATTTGAAAACGGACCATTTTCCACATTTCTGAAGCATGACGTAATGATGGGGTGTTATCTCTTTTGTCGAAAATCAGCCGTTTTTGCTCGAACATTAAATGCCTCCAAATGGTATTTAATTAACTTCCCGGGGTGAAGAAACCCTTTTTGAGAACTCAGAGTGAGTAAATTGGCCATTTTCATGGACTTTTAACAATTCCATAAATCTTGTGTTTAGGGCCCCTGGAAGCATGAAAATCACTTTAAACATGCTAATTTTAGCTCTAACACTGATGATCCACCTACAAATGTGAACGGACGTTCAAAAATAAAACATTTGAAAATGGACCATTTTCCACATTTCTGAAGCATGACGTAATGGGGGGGTGTTATCTCTTTTGTCAAAAATCAGCTGTTTTTGATTGAGCATTAAATGCCTCCAAATAGTATTTAATTCACTTCCCGAGCCCCTGGAAGCATGAAAATGACTTTAAACATGCTAATTTTATCTCTAACACTGATGATCCACCTACAAATGTGAACTGACGTTCAAAAATAAAACATTTGAAAACGGACCATTTTCCACATTTCTGAAGCATGACGTAATGGGGGGGTGTTATCTCTTTTGTCGAAAATCAGCAGTTTTTGCTCGAACATTAAATGCCTCCAAATGGTATATAATTAACTTCCCGGGGTGAAGAAACCCTTTTTGAGAACTCAGAGTGAGTAAATTGGCCATTTTCATGCACTTTTAACCATTCCATAAATCTTGTGTTTAGGGCCCCTGGAAGCATGAAAATCACTTTAAACATGCTAATTTTAGCTCTAACACTGATGATCCACCTACAAATGTGAACTGACGTTCAAAAATAAAACATTTGAAAACGGACCATTTTCCACATTTCTGAAGCATGACGTAATGGGGGGGTGTTATCTCTTTTGTCAAAAATCAGCCGTTTTTGCTCGAACATTAAATGCCTCCAAATGGTATTTAATTAACTTCCCGGGGTGAAGAAACCCTTTTTGAGAACTCAGAGTGAGTAAATTGGCCATTTTCGCGCACTTTTAACCATTCCATAAATCTTGTGTTTAGGGCCCCTGGAAGCATGAAAATCACTATAAACATGCTAATTTGAGCTCTAACACTGATGATCCACCTACAAATGTGAACTGACGTTCAAAAATAAAACATTTGAAAACGGACCATTTTCCACATTTCTGAAGCATGACGTAATGGGGGGGTGTTATCTCTTTTGTCAAAAATCAGCTGTTTTTGCTTGAACATTAAATGCCTCCAAATAGTATTTAATTCACTTCCCGAGCCCCTGGAAGCATGAAAATCACTTTAAACATGCTAATTTTAGCTCTAACACTGATGATCCACCTACAAATGTGAACTGACGTTCAAAAATAAAACATTTGAAAATGGACCATTTTCCACATTTCTGAAGCATGACGTAATGGGGGGGTGTTATCTCTTTTGTCGAAAATCAGCCGTTTTTGCTCGAACATTAAATGCCTCCAAATGGTATTTAATTAACTTCCCGGGGTGAAGAAACCCTTTTTGAGAACTCAGAGTGAGTAAATTGGCCATTTTCGCGGACTTTTAACCATTCCATAAATCTTGTGTTTAGGGCCCCTGGAAGCATGAAAATCACTTTAAACATGCTAATTTTAGCTCTAACACTGATGATCCACCTACAAATGTGAACTGACGTTCAAAAATAAAACATTTGAAAACGGACCATTTTCCACATTTCTGAAGCATGACGTAATGGGGGGGTGTTATCTCTTTTGTCAAAAATCAGCTGTTTTTGATTGAACATTAAATGCCTCCAAATAGTATTTAATTTACTTCCCGAGCCTCTGGAAGCATGAAAATCACTTTAAACATGCTAATTTTAGCTGTAACACTGATGATCCACCTACAAATGTGAACTGACGTGTTCAAAAATAAAACATTTGAAACGGACCATTTTCCACATTCCTGAAGCATGACGTAATGGGGGGGTGTTATCTCTTTTGTCGAAAATCAGCCGTTTTTGCTCGAACATTAAATGCCTCCAAATGGTATTTAATTAACTTCCCGGGGTGAAGAAACCCTTTTTGAGAACTCAGAGTGAGTAAATTGGCCATTTTCGCGCACTTTTAACCATTCCATAAATCTTGTGTTTAGGGCCCCTGGAAGCATGAAAATCACTTTAAACATGCTAATTTTAGCTCTAACACTGATGATCCACCTACAAATGTGAACTGACGTTCAAAAATAAAACATTTGAAAACGGACCATTTTCCACATTTCTGAAGCATGACGTAATGGGGGGGTGTTATCTCTTTTGTCAAAAATCAGCTGTTTTTGATTGAACATTAAATGCCTCCAAATAGTATTTAATTCACTTCCCGAGCCCCTGGAAGCATGAAAATCACTTTAAACATGCTAATTTTAGCTCTAACACTGATGATCCACCTACAAATGTGAACTGACGTTCAAAAATAAAACATTTGAAAACGGACCATTTTCCACATTTCTGAAGCATGACGTAATGGGGGGGTGTTATCTCTTTTGTCAAAAATCAGCTGTTTTTGATTGAACATTAAATGCCTCCAAATAGTATTTAATTCACTTCCCGAGCCCCTGGAAGCATGAAATCACTTTAAACATGCTAATTTTAGCTCTAACACTGATGATCCACCTACAAATGTGAACTGACGTTCAAAAATAAAACATTTGAAAACGGACCATTTTCCACATTTCTGAAGCATGACGTAATGGGGGGGTGTTATCTCTTTTGTCGAAAATCAGCCGTTTTTGCTCGAACATTAAATGCCTCCAAATGGTATTTAATTAACTTCCCGGGGTGAAGAAACCCTTTTTGAGAACTCAGAGTGAGTAAATTGGCCATTTTCGCGCACTTTTAACCATTCCATAAATCTTGTGTTTAGGGCCCCTGGAAGCATGAAAATCAGTTTAAACATGCTAATTTTAGCTCTAACACTGATGATCCACCTACAAATGTGAACTGACGTTCAAAAATAAAACATTTGAAAACGGACCATTTTCCACATTTCTGAAGCATGACGTAATGGGGGGGTGTTATCTCTTTTGTCAAAAGTCAGCTGTTTTTGATTGAACATTAAATGCCTCCAAATAGTATTTAATTCACTTCCCGAGCCCCTGGAAGCATGAAAATCACTTTAAACATGCTAATTTTAGCTCTAACACTGATGATCCACCTACAAATGTGAACTGACGTTCAAAAATAAAACATTTGAAAACGGACCATTTTCCACATTTCTGAAGCATGACGTAATGGGGGGGTGTTATCTCTTTTGTCGAAAATCAGCAGTTTTTGCTCGAACATTAAATGCCTCCAAATGGTATATAATTAACTTCCCGGGGTGAAGAAACCCTTTTTGAGAACTCAGAGTGAGTAAATTGGCCATTTTCATGCACTTTTAACCATTCCATAAATCTTGTGTTTAGGGCCCCTGGAAGCATGAAAATCACTTTAAACATGCTAATTTTAGCTCTAACACTGATGATCCACCTACAAATGTGAACTGACGTTCAAAAATAAAACATTTGAAAACGGACCATTTTCCACATTTCTGAAGCATGACGTAATGGGGGGGTGTTATCTCTTTTGTCAAAAATCAGCCGTTTTTGCTCGAACATTAAATGCCTCCAAATGGTATTTAATTAACTTCCCGGGGTGAAGAAACCCTTTTTGAGAACTCAGAGTGAGTAAATTGGCCATTTTCGCGCACTTTTAACCATTCCATAAATCTTGTGTTTAGGGCCCCTGGAAGCATGAAAATCACTATAAACATGCTAATTTGAGCTCTAACACTGATGATCCACCTACAAATGTGAACTGACGTTCAAAAATAAAACATTTGAAAACGGACCATTTTCCACATTTCTGAAGCATGACGTAATGGGGGGGTGTTATCTCTTTTGTCAAAAATCAGCTGTTTTTGCTTGAACATTAAATGCCTCCAAATAGTATTTAATTCACTTCCCGAGCCCCTGGAAGCATGAAAATCACTTTAAACATGCTAATTTTAGCTCTAACACTGATGATCCACCTACAAATGTGAACTGACGTTCAAAAATAAAACATTTGAAAATGGACCATTTTCCACATTTCTGAAGCATGACGTAATGGGGGGGTGTTATCTCTTTTGTCGAAAATCAGCCGTTTTTGCTCGAACATTAAATGCCTCCAAATGGTATTTAATTAACTTCCCGGGGTGAAGAAACCCTTTTTGAGAACTCAGAGTGAGTAAATTGGCCATTTTCGCGGACTTTTAACCATTCCATAAATCTTGTGTTTAGGGCCCCTGGAAGCATGAAAATCACTTTAAACATGCTAATTTTAGCTCTAACACTGATGATCCACCTACAAATGTGAACTGACGTTCAAAAATAAAACATTTGAAAACGGACCATTTTCCACATTTCTGAAGCATGACGTAATGGGGGGGTGTTATCTCTTTTGTCAAAAATCAGCTGTTTTTGATTGAACATTAAATGCCTCCAAATAGTATTTAATTTACTTCCCGAGCCTCTGGAAGCATGAAAATCACTTTAAACATGCTAATTTTAGCTGTAACACTGATGATCCACCTACAAATGTGAACTGACGTTCAAAAATAAAACATTTGAAAACGGACCATTTTCCACATTCCTGAAGCATGACGTAATGGGGGGGTGTTATCTCTTTTGTCGAAAATCAGCCGTTTTTGCTCGAACATTAAATGCCTCCAAATGGTATTTAATTAACTTCCCGGGGTGAAGAAACCCTTTTTGAGAACTCAGAGTGAGTAAATTGGCCATTTTCGCGCACTTTTAACCATTCCATAAATCTTGTGTTTAGGGCCCCTGGAAGCATGAAAATCACTTTAAACATGCTAATTTTAGCTCTAACACTGATGATCCACCTACAAATGTGAACTGACGTTCAAAAATAAAACATTTGAAAACGGACCATTTTCCACATTTCTGAAGCATGACGTAATGGGGGGGTGTTATCTCTTTTGTCAAAAATCAGCTGTTTTTGATTGAACATTAAATGCCTCCAAATAGTATTTAATTCACTTCCCGAGCCCCTGGAAGCATGAAAATCACTTTAAACATGCTAATTTTAGCTCTAACACTGATGATCCACCTACAAATGTGAACTGACGTTCAAAAATAAAACATTTGAAAATGGACCATTTTCCACATTTCTGAAGCATGACGTAATGGGGGGGTGTTATCTCTTTTGTCGAAAATCAGCCGTTTTTGCTCGAACATTAAATGCCTCCTAATGGTATTTAATTAACTTCCCAGGGTGAAGAAACCCTTTTTGAGAACTCAGAGTGAGTAAATTGGCCATTTTCGCGCACTTTTAACCATTCCATAAATCTTGTGTTTAGGGCCCCTGGAAGCATGAAAATCACTTTAAACATGCTAATTTTAGCTCTAACACTGATGATCCACCTACAAATGTGAACTGACGTTCAAAAATAAAACATTTGAAAACGGACCATTTTCCACATTTCTGAAGCATGACGTAATGGGGGGGTGTTATCTCTTTTGTCAAAAATCAGCCGTTTTTGCTCGAACATTAAATGCCTCCAAATGGTATTTAATTAACTTCCCGGGGTGAAGAAACCCTTTTTGAGAACTCAGAGTGAGTAAATTGGCCATTTTCGCGCACTTTTAACCATTCCATAAATCTTGTGTTTAGGGCCCCTGGAAGCATGAAAATCACTATAAACATGCTAATTTGAGCTCTAACACTGATGATCCACCTACAAATGTGAACTGACGTTCAAAAATAAAACATTTGAAAACGGACCATTTTCCACATTTCTGAAGCATGACGTAATGGGGGGGTGTTATCTCTTTTGTCAAAAATCAGCTGTTTTTGCTTGAACATTAAATGCCTCCAAATAGTATTTAATTCACTTCCCGAGCCCCTGGAAGCATGAAAATCACTTTAAACATGCTAATTTTAGCTCTAACACTGATGATCCACCTACAAATGTGAACTGACGTTCAAAAATAAAACATTTGAAAATGGACCATTTTCCACATTTCTGAAGCATGACGTAATGGGGGGGTGTTATCTCTTTTGTCGAAAATCAGCCGTTTTTGCTCGAACATTAAATGCCTCCAAATGGTATTTAATTAACTTCCCGGGGTGAAGAAACCCTTTTTGAGAACTCAGAGTGAGTAAATTGGCCATTTTCGCGGACTTTTAACCATTCCATAAATCTTGTGTTTAGGGCCCCTGGAAGCATGAAAATCACTTTAAACATGCTAATTTTAGCTCTAACACTGATGATCCACCTACAAATGTGAACTGACGTTCAAAAATAAAACATTTGAAAACGGACCATTTTCCACATTTCTGAAGCATGACGTAATGGGGGGGTGTTATCTCTTTTGTCAAAAATCAGCTGTTTTTGATTGAACATTAAATGCCTCCAAATAGTATTTAATTTACTTCCCGAGCCTCTGGAAGCATGAAAATCACTTTAAACATGCTAATTTTAGCTGTAACACTGATGATCCACCTACAAATGTGAACTGACGTTCAAAAATAAAACATTTGAAAACGGACCATTTTCCACATTCCTGAAGCATGACGTAATGGGGGGGTGTTATCTCTTTTGTCGAAAATCAGCCGTTTTTGCTCGAACATTAAATGCCTCCAAATGGTATTTAATTAACTTCCCGGGGTGAAGAAACCCTTTTTGAGAACTCAGAGTGAGTAAATTGGCCATTTTCGCGCACTTTTAACCATTCCATAAATCTTGTGTTTAGGGCCCCTGGAAGCATGAAAATCACTTTAAACATGCTAATTTTAGCTCTAACACTGATGATCCACCTACAAATGTGAACTGACGTTCAAAAATAAAACATTTGAAAACGGACCATTTTCCACATTTCTGAAGCATGACGTAATGGGGGGGTGTTATCTCTTTTGTCAAAAATCAGCTGTTTTTGATTGAACATTAAATGCCTCCAAATAGTATTTAATTCACTTCCCGAGCCCCTGGAAGCATGAAAATCACTTTAAACATGCTAATTTTAGCTCTAACACTGATGATCCACCTACAAATGTGAACTGACGTTCAAAAATAAAACATTTGAAAACGGACCATTTTCCACATTCCTGAAGCATGACGTAATAGGGGGGTGTTATCTCTTTTGTCGAAAATCAGCCGTTTTTGCTCGAACATTAAATGCCTCCAAATGGTATTTAATTAACTTCCCGGGGTGAAGAAACCCTTTTTGAGAACTCATGTGAGTAAATTGGCCATTTTCATGCACTTTTAACCATTCCATAAATCTTGTGTTTAGGGCCCCTGGAAGCATGAAAATCACTTTAAACATGCTAATTTTAGCTCTAACACTGATGATCCACCTACAAATGTGAACTGACGTTCAAAAATAAAACATTTGAAAATGGACCATTTTCCACATTTCTGAAGCATGACGTAATGGGGGGGTGTTATCTCTTTTGTCGAAAATCAGCCGTTTTTGCTCGAACATTAAATGCCTCCAAATGGTATTTAATTAACTTCCCGGGGTGAAGAAACCCTTTTTGAGAACTCAGAGTGAGTAAATTGGCCATTTTCGCGCACTTTTAACCATTCCATAAATCTTGTGTTTAGGGCCCCTGGAAGCATGAAAATCAGTTTAAACATGCTAATTTTAGCTCTAACACTGATGATCCACCTACAAATGTGAACTGACGTTCAAAAATAAAACATTTGAAAACGGACCATTTTCCACATTTCTGAAGCATGACGTAATGGGGGGGTGTTATCTCTTTTGTCAAAAGTCAGCTGTTTTTGATTGAACATTAAATGCCTCCAAATAGTATTTAATTCACTTCCCGAGCCCCTGGAAGCATGAAAATCACTTTAAACATGCTAATTTTAGCTCTAACACTGATGATCCACCTACAAATGTGAACTGACATTCAAAAATAAAACATTTGAAAACGGACCATTTTCCACATTTCTGAAGCATGACGTAATGGGGGGGTGTTATCTCTTTTGTCAAAAATCAGCTGTTTTTGATTGAACATTAAATGCCTCCAAATAGTATTTAATTCACTTCCCGAGCCCCTGGAAGCATGAAAATCACTTTAAACATGCTAATTTTAGCTCTAACACTGATGATCCACCTACAAATGTGAACTGACGTTCAAAAATAAAACATTTGAAAACGGACCATTTTCCACATTTCTGAAGCATGACGTAATGGGGGGGTGTTATCTCTTTTGTCGAAAATCAGCCGTTTTTGCTCGAACATTAAATGCCTCCAAATGGTATTTAATTAACTTCCCGGGGTGAAGAAACCCTTTTTGAGAACTCAGAGTGAGTAAATTGGCCATTTTCGCGCACTTTTAACCATTCCATAAATCTTGTGTTTAGGGCCCCTGGAAGCATGAAAATCAGTTTAAACATGCTAATTTTAGCTCTAACACTGATGATCCACCTACAAATGTGAACTGACGTTCAAAAATAAAACATTTGAAAACGGACCATTTTCCACATTTCTGAAGCATGACGTAATGGGGGGGTGTTATCTCTTTTGTCAAAAGTCAGCTGTTTTTGATTGAACATTAAATGCCTCCAAATAGTATTTAATTCACTTCCCGAGCCCCTGGAAGCATGAAAATCACTTTAAACATGCTAATTTTAGCTCTAACACTGATGATCCACCTACAAATGTGAACTGACATTCAAAAATAAAACATTTGAAAACGGACCATTTTCCACATTTCTGAAGCATGACGTAATGGGGGGGTGTTATCTCTTTTGTCAAAAATCAGCTGTTTTTGATTGAACATTAAATGCCTCCAAATAGTATTTAATTCACTTCCCGAGCCCCTGGAAGCATGAAAATCACTTTAAACATGCTAATTTTAGCTCTAACACTGATGATCCACCTACAAATGTGAACTGACATTCAAAAATAAAACATTTGAAAACGGACCATTTTCCACATTTCTGAAGCATGACGTAATGGGGGGGTGTTATCTCTTTTGTCAAAAATCAGCCGTTTTTGCTCGAACATTAAATGCCTCCAAATGGTATTTCATTAACTTCCCGGGGTGAAGAAACCCTTTTTGAGAACTCAGAGTGAGTAAATTGGCCATTTTCATGCACTTTTAACCATTCCATAAATCTTGTGTTTAGGGCCCCTGGAAGCATGAAAATCACTTTAAACATGCTAATTTTAGCTCTAACACTGATGATCCACCTACAAATGTGAACTGACGTTCAAAAATAAAACATTTGATAACGGACCATTTTCCACATTTCTGAAGCATGACGTAATGGGGGGGTGTTATCTCTTTTGTCACAAATCAGCTGTTTTTGATTGAACATTAAATGCCTCCAAATAGTATTTAATTCACTTCCCGAGCCCCTGGAAGCATGAAAATCACTTTAAACATGCTAATTTTAGCTCTAACACTGATGATCCACCTACAAATGTGAACTGACGTTCAAAAATATAACATTTGAAAACGGACCATTTTCCACATTTCTGAAGCATGACGTAATGATGGGGTGTTATCTCTTTTGTCGAAAATCAGCCGTTTTTGCTCGAACATTAAATGCCTCCAAATGGTATTTAATTAACTTCCCGGGGTGAAGAAACCCTTTTTGAGAACTCAGAGTGAGTAAATTGGCCATTTTCATGGACTTTTAACAATTCCATAAATCTTGTGTTTAGGGCCCCTGGAAGCATGAAAATCACTTTAAACATGCTAATTTTAGCTCTAACACTGATGATCCACCTACAAATGTGAACGGACGTTCAAAAATAAAACATTTGAAAATGGACCATTTTCCACATTTCTGAAGCATGACGTAATGGGGGGGTGTTATCTCTTTTGTCAAAAATCAGCTGTTTTTGATTGAGCATTAAATGCCTCCAAATAGTATTTAATTCACTTCCCGAGCCCCTGGAAGCATGAAAATGACTTTAAACATGCTAATTTTATCTCTAACACTGATGATCCACCTACAAATGTGAACTGACGTTCAAAAATAAAACATTTGAAAACGGACCATTTTCCACATTTCTGAAGCATGACGTAATGGGGGGGTGTTATCTCTTTTGTCGAAAATCAGCAGTTTTTGCTCGAACATTAAATGCCTCCAAATGGTATATAATTAACTTCCCGGGGTGAAGAAACCCTTTTTGAGAACTCAGAGTGAGTAAATTGGCCATTTTCATGCACTTTTAACCATTCCATAAATCTTGTGTTTAGGGCCCCTGGAAGCATGAAAATCACTTTAAACATGCTAATTTTAGCTCTAACACTGATGATCCACCTACAAATGTGAACTGACGTTCAAAAATAAAACATTTGAAAACGGACCATTTTCCACATTTCTGAAGCATGACGTAATGGGGGGGTGTTATCTCTTTTGTCAAAAATCAGCCGTTTTTGCTCGAACATTAAATGCCTCCAAATGGTATTTAATTAACTTCCCGGGGTGAAGAAACCCTTTTTGAGAACTCAGAGTGAGTAAATTGGCCATTTTCGCGCACTTTTAACCATTCCATAAATCTTGTGTTTAGGGCCCCTGGAAGCATGAAAATCACTATAAACATGCTAATTTGAGCTCTAACACTGATGATCCACCTACAAATGTGAACTGACGTTCAAAAATAAAACATTTGAAAACGGACCATTTTCCACATTTCTGAAGCATGACGTAATGGGGGGGTGTTATCTCTTTTGTCAAAAATCAGCTGTTTTTGCTTGAACATTAAATGCCTCCAAATAGTATTTAATTCACTTCCCGAGCCCCTGGAAGCATGAAAATCACTTTAAACATGCTAATTTTAGCTCTAACACTGATGATCCACCTACAAATGTGAACTGACGTTCAAAAATAAAACATTTGAAAATGGACCATTTTCCACATTTCTGAAGCATGACGTAATGGGGGGGTGTTATCTCTTTTGTCGAAAATCAGCCGTTTTTGCTCGAACATTAAATGCCTCCAAATGGTATTTAATTAACTTCCCGGGGTGAAGAAACCCTTTTTGAGAACTCAGAGTGAGTAAATTGGCCATTTTCGCGGACTTTTAACCATTCCATAAATCTTGTGTTTAGGGCCCCTGGAAGCATGAAAATCACTTTAAACATGCTAATTTTAGCTCTAACACTGATGATCCACCTACAAATGTGAACTGACGTTCAAAAATAAAACATTTGAAAACGGACCATTTTCCACATTTCTGAAGCATGACGTAATGGGGGGGTGTTATCTCTTTTGTCAAAAATCAGCTGTTTTTGATTGAACATTAAATGCCTCCAAATAGTATTTAATTTACTTCCCGAGCCTCTGGAAGCATGAAAATCACTTTAAACATGCTAATTTTAGCTGTAACACTGATGATCCACCTACAAATGTGAACTGACGTTCAAAAATAAAACATTTGAAAACGGACCATTTTCCACATTCCTGAAGCATGACGTAATGGGGGGGTGTTATCTCTTTTGTCGAAAATCAGCCGTTTTTGCTCGAACATTAAATGCCTCCAAATGGTATTTAATTAACTTCCCGGGGTGAAGAAACCCTTTTTGAGAACTCAGAGTGAGTAAATTGGCCATTTTCGCGCACTTTTAACCATTCCATAAATCTTGTGTTTAGGGCCCCTGGAAGCATGAAAATCACTTTAAACATGCTAATTTTAGCTCTAACACTGATGATCCACCTACAAATGTGAACTGACGTTCAAAAATAAAACATTTGAAAACGGACCATTTTCCACATTTCTGAAGCATGACGTAATGGGGGGGTGTTATCTCTTTTGTCAAAAATCAGCTGTTTTTGATTGAACATTAAATGCCTCCAAATAGTATTTAATTCACTTCCCGAGCCCCTGGAAGCATGAAAATCACTTTAAACATGCTAATTTTAGCTCTAACACTGATGATCCACCTACAAATGTGAACTGACGTTCAAAAATAAAACATTTGAAAACGGACCATTTTCCACATTTCTGAAGCATGACGTAATGGGGGGGTGTTATCTCTTTTGTCAAAAATCAGCTGTTTTTGATTGAACATTAAATGCCTCCAAATAGTATTTAATTCACTTCCCGAGCCCCTGGAAGCATGAAAATCACTTTAAACATGCTAATTTTAGCTCTAACACTGATGATCCACCTACAAATGTGAACTGACGTTCAAAAATAAAACATTTGAAAACGGACCATTTTCCACATTTCTGAAGCATGACGTAATGGGGGGGTGTTATCTCTTTTGTCGAAAATCAGCCGTTTTTGCTCGAACATTAAATGCCTCCAAATGGTATTTAATTAACTTCCCGGGGTGAAGAAACCCTTTTTGAGAACTCAGAGTGAGTAAATTGGCCATTTTCGCGCACTTTTAACCATTCCATAAATCTTGTGTTTAGGGCCCCTGGAAGCATGAAAATCAGTTTAAACATGCTAATTTTAGCTCTAACACTGATGATCCACCTACAAATGTGAACTGACGTTCAAAAATAAAACATTTGAAAACGGACCATTTTCCACATTTCTGAAGCATGACGTAATGGGGGGGTGTTATCTCTTTTGTCAAAAGTCAGCTGTTTTTGATTGAACATTAAATGCCTCCAAATAGTATTTAATTCACTTCCCGAGCCCCTGGAAGCATGAAAATCACTTTAAACATGCTAATTTTAGCTCTAACACTGATGATCCACCTACAAATGTGAACTGACGTTCAAAAATAAAACATTTGAAAACGGACCATTTTCCACATTTCTGAAGCATGACGTAATGGGGGGGTGTTATCTCTTTTGTCGAAAATCAGCAGTTTTTGCTCGAACATTAAATGCCTCCAAATGGTATATAATTAACTTCCCGGGGTGAAGAAACCCTTTTTGAGAACTCAGAGTGAGTAAATTGGCCATTTTCATGCACTTTTAACCATTCCATAAATCTTGTGTTTAGGGCCCCTGGAAGCATGAAAATCACTTTAAACATGCTAATTTTAGCTCTAACACTGATGATCCACCTACAAATGTGAACTGACGTTCAAAAATAAAACATTTGAAAACGGACCATTTTCCACATTTCTGAAGCATGACGTAATGGGGGGGTGTTATCTCTTTTGTCAAAAATCAGCCGTTTTTGCTCGAACATTAAATGCCTCCAAATGGTATTTAATTAACTTCCCGGGGTGAAGAAACCCTTTTTGAGAACTCAGAGTGAGTAAATTGGCCATTTTCGCGCACTTTTAACCATTCCATAAATCTTGTGTTTAGGGCCCCTGGAAGCATGAAAATCACTATAAACATGCTAATTTGAGCTCTAACACTGATGATCCACCTACAAATGTGAACTGACGTTCAAAAATAAAACATTTGAAAACGGACCATTTTCCACATTTCTGAAGCATGACGTAATGGGGGGGTGTTATCTCTTTTGTCAAAAATCAGCTGTTTTTGCTTGAACATTAAATGCCTCCAAATAGTATTTAATTCACTTCCCGAGCCCCTGGAAGCATGAAAATCACTTTAAACATGCTAATTTTAGCTCTAACACTGATGATCCACCTACAAATGTGAACTGACGTTCAAAAATAAAACATTTGAAAATGGACCATTTTCCACATTTCTGAAGCATGACGTAATGGGGGGGTGTTATCTCTTTTGTCGAAAATCAGCCGTTTTTGCTCGAACATTAAATGCCTCCAAATGGTATTTAATTAACTTCCCGGGGTGAAGAAACCCTTTTTGAGAACTCAGAGTGAGTAAATTGGCCATTTTCGCGGACTTTTAACCATTCCATAAATCTTGTGTTTAGGGCCCCTGGAAGCATGAAAATCACTTTAAACATGCTAATTTTAGCTCTAACACTGATGATCCACCTACAAATGTGAACTGACGTTCAAAAATAAAACATTTGAAAACGGACCATTTTCCACATTTCTGAAGCATGACGTAATGGGGGGGTGTTATCTCTTTTGTCAAAAATCAGCTGTTTTTGATTGAACATTAAATGCCTCCAAATAGTATTTAATTTACTTCCCGAGCCTCTGGAAGCATGAAAATCACTTTAAACATGCTAATTTTAGCTGTAACACTGATGATCCACCTACAAATGTGAACTGACGTTCAAAAATAAAACATTTGAAAACGGACCATTTTCCACATTCCTGAAGCATGACGTAATGGGGGGGTGTTATCTCTTTTGTCGAAAATCAGCCGTTTTTGCTCGAACATTAAATGCCTCCAAATGGTATTTAATTAACTTCCCGGGGTGAAGAAACCCTTTTTGAGAACTCAGAGTGAGTAAATTGGCCATTTTCGCGCACTTTTAACCATTCCATAAATCTTGTGTTTAGGGCCCCTGGAAGCATGAAAATCACTTTAAACATGCTAATTTTAGCTCTAACACTGATGATCCACCTACAAATGTGAACTGACGTTCAAAAATAAAACATTTGAAAACGGACCATTTTCCACATTTCTGAAGCATGACGTAATGGGGGGGTGTTATCTCTTTTGTCAAAAATCAGCTGTTTTTGATTGAACATTAAATGCCTCCAAATAGTATTTAATTCACTTCCCGAGCCCCTGGAAGCATGAAAATCACTTTAAACATGCTAATTTTAGCTCTAACACTGATGATCCACCTACAAATGTGAACTGACGTTCAAAAATAAAACATTTGAAAATGGACCATTTTCCACATTTCTGAAGCATGACGTAATGGGGGGGTGTTATCTCTTTTGTCGAAAATCAGCCGTTTTTGCTCGAACATTAAATGCCTCCTAATGGTATTTAATTAACTTCCCAGGGTGAAGAAACCCTTTTTGAGAACTCAGAGTGAGTAAATTGGCCATTTTCGCGCACTTTTAACCATTCCATAAATCTTGTGTTTAGGGCCCCTGGAAGCATGAAAATCACTTTAAACATGCTAATTTTAGCTCTAACACTGATGATCCACCTACAAATGTGAACTGACGTTCAAAAATAAAACATTTGAAAACGGACCATTTTCCACATTTCTGAAGCATGACGTAATGGGGGGGTGTTATCTCTTTTGTCAAAAATCAGCCGTTTTTGCTCGAACATTAAATGCCTCCAAATGGTATTTAATTAACTTCCCGGGGTGAAGAAACCCTTTTTGAGAACTCAGAGTGAGTAAATTGGCCATTTTCGCGCACTTTTAACCATTCCATAAATCTTGTGTTTAGGGCCCCTGGAAGCATGAAAATCACTATAAACATGCTAATTTGAGCTCTAACACTGATGATCCACCTACAAATGTGAACTGACGTTCAAAAATAAAACATTTGAAAACGGACCATTTTCCACATTTCTGAAGCATGACGTAATGGGGGGGTGTTATCTCTTTTGTCAAAAATCAGCTGTTTTTGCTTGAACATTAAATGCCTCCAAATAGTATTTAATTCACTTCCCGAGCCCCTGGAAGCATGAAAATCACTTTAAACATGCTAATTTTAGCTCTAACACTGATGATCCACCTACAAATGTGAACTGACGTTCAAAAATAAAACATTTGAAAATGGACCATTTTCCACATTTCTGAAGCATGACGTAATGGGGGGGTGTTATCTCTTTTGTCGAAAATCAGCCGTTTTTGCTCGAACATTAAATGCCTCCAAATGGTATTTAATTAACTTCCCGGGGTGAAGAAACCCTTTTTGAGAACTCAGAGTGAGTAAATTGGCCATTTTCGCGGACTTTTAACCATTCCATAAATCTTGTGTTTAGGGCCCCTGGAAGCATGAAAATCACTTTAAACATGCTAATTTTAGCTCTAACACTGATGATCCACCTACAAATGTGAACTGACGTTCAAAAATAAAACATTTGAAAACGGACCATTTTCCACATTTCTGAAGCATGACGTAATGGGGGGGTGTTATCTCTTTTGTCAAAAATCAGCTGTTTTTGATTGAACATTAAATGCCTCCAAATAGTATTTAATTTACTTCCCGAGCCTCTGGAAGCATGAAAATCACTTTAAACATGCTAATTTTAGCTGTAACACTGATGATCCACCTACAAATGTGAACTGACGTTCAAAAATAAAACATTTGAAAACGGACCATTTTCCACATTCCTGAAGCATGACGTAATGGGGGGGTGTTATCTCTTTTGTCGAAAATCAGCCGTTTTTGCTCGAACATTAAATGCCTCCAAATGGTATTTAATTAACTTCCCGGGGTGAAGAAACCCTTTTTGAGAACTCAGAGTGAGTAAATTGGCCATTTTCGCGCACTTTTAACCATTCCATAAATCTTGTGTTTAGGGCCCCTGGAAGCATGAAAATCACTTTAAACATGCTAATTTTAGCTCTAACACTGATGATCCACCTACAAATGTGAACTGACGTTCAAAAATAAAACATTTGAAAACGGACCATTTTCCACATTTCTGAAGCATGACGTAATGGGGGGGTGTTATCTCTTTTGTCAAAAATCAGCTGTTTTTGATTGAACATTAAATGCCTCCAAATAGTATTTAATTCACTTCCCGAGCCCCTGGAAGCATGAAAATCACTTTAAACATGCTAATTTTAGCTCTAACACTGATGATCCACCTACAAATGTGAACTGACGTTCAAAAATAAAACATTTGAAAACGGACCATTTTCCACATTCCTGAAGCATGACGTAATAGGGGGGTGTTATCTCTTTTGTCGAAAATCAGCCGTTTTTGCTCGAACATTAAATGCCTCCAAATGGTATTTAATTAACTTCCCGGGGTGAAGAAACCCTTTTTGAGAACTCATGTGAGTAAATTGGCCATTTTCATGCACTTTTAACCATTCCATAAATCTTGTGTTTAGGGCCCCTGGAAGCATGAAAATCACTTTAAACATGCTAATTTTAGCTCTAACACTGATGATCCACCTACAAATGTGAACTGACGTTCAAAAATAAAACATTTGAAAACGGACCATTTTCCACATTTCTGAAGCATGACGTAATGGGGGGGTGTTATCTCTTTTGTCGAAAATCAGCCGTTTTTGCTCGAACATTAAATGCCTCCAAATGGTATTTAATTAACTTCCCGGGGTGAAGAAACCCTTTTTGAGAACTCAGAGTGAGTAAATTGGCCATTTTCGCGCACTTTTAACCATTCCATAAATCTTGTGTTTAGGGCCCCTGGAAGCATGAAAATCAGTTTAAACATGCTAATTTTAGCTCTAACACTGATGATCCACCTACAAATGTGAACTGACGTTCAAAAATAAAACATTTGAAAACGGACCATTTTCCACATTTCTGAAGCATGACGTAATGGGGGGGTGTTATCTCTTTTGTCAAAAGTCAGCTGTTTTTGATTGAACATTAAATGCCTCCAAATAGTATTTAATTCACTTCCCGAGCCCCTGGAAGCATGAAAATCACTTTAAACATGCTAATTTTAGCTCTAACACTGATGATCCACCTACAAATGTGAACTGACATTCAAAAATAAAACATTTGAAAACGGACCATTTTCCACATTTCTGAAGCATGACGTAATGGGGGGGTGTTATCTCTTTTGTCAAAAATCAGCTGTTTTTGATTGAACATTAAATGCCTCCAAATAGTATTTAATTCACTTCCCGAGCCCCTGGAAGCATGAAAATCACTTTAAACATGCTAATTTTAGCTCTAACACTGATGATCCACCTACAAATGTGAACTGACATTCAAAAATAAAACATTTGAAAACGGACCATTTTCCACATTTCTGAAGCATGACGTAATGGGGGGGTGTTATCTCTTTTGTCAAAAATCAGCAGTTTTTGCTCGAACATTAAATGCCTCCAAATGGTATTTCATTAACTTCCCGGGGTGAAGAAACCCTTTTTGAGAACTCAGAGTGAGTAAATTGGCCATTTTCATGCACTTTTAACCATTCCATAAATCTTGTGTTTAGGGCCCCTGGAAGCATGAAAATCACTTTAAACATGCTAATTTTAGCTCTAACACTGATGATCCACCTACAAATGTGAACTGACGTTCAAAAATAAAACATTTGATAACGGACCATTTTCCACATTTCTGAAGCATGACGTAATGGGGGGGTGTTATCTCTTTTGTCACAAATCAGCTGTTTTTGATTGAACATTAAATGCCTCCAAATAGTATTTAATTCACTTCCCGAGCCCCTGGAAGCATGAAAATCACTTTAAACATGCTAATTTTAGCTCTAACACTGATGATCCACCTACAAATGTGAACTGACGTTCAAAAATATAACATTTGAAAACGGACCATTTTCCACATTTCTGAAGCATGACGTAATGATGGGGTGTTATCTCTTTTGTCGAAAATCAGCCGTTTTTGCTCGAACATTAAATGCCTCCAAATGGTATTTAATTAACTTCCCGGGGTGAAGAAACCCTTTTTGAGAACTCAGAGTGAGTAAATTGGCCATTTTCATGGACTTTTAACAATTCCATAAATCTTGTGTTTAGGGCCCCTGGAAGCATGAAAATCACTTTAAACATGCTAATTTTAGCTCTAACACTGATGATCCACCTACAAATGTGAACGGACGTTCAAAAATAAAACATTTGAAAATGGACCATTTTCCACATTTCTGAAGCATGACGTAATGGGGGGGTGTTATCTCTTTTGTCAAAAATCAGCTGTTTTTGATTGAGCATTAAATGCCTCCAAATAGTATTTAATTCACTTCCCGAGCCCCTGGAAGCATGAAAATGACTTTAAACATGCTAATTTTATCTCTAACACTGATGATCCACCTACAAATGTGAACTGACGTTCAAAAATAAAACATTTGAAAACGGACCATTTTCCACATTTCTGAAGCATGACGTAATGGGGGGGTGTTATCTCTTTTGTCGAAAATCAGCAGTTTTTGCTCGAACATTAAATGCCTCCAAATGGTATATAATTAACTTCCCGGGGTGAAGAAACCCTTTTTGAGAACTCAGAGTGAGTAAATTGGCCATTTTCATGCACTTTTAACCATTCCATAAATCTTGTGTTTAGGGCCCCTGGAAGCATGAAAATCACTTTAAACATGCTAATTTTAGCTCTAACACTGATGATCCACCTACAAATGTGAACTGACGTTCAAAAATAAAACATTTGAAAACGGACCATTTTCCACATTTCTGAAGCATGACGTAATGGGGGGGTGTTATCTCTTTTGTCAAAAATCAGCCGTTTTTGCTCGAACATTAAATGCCTCCAAATGGTATTTAATTAACTTCCCGGGGTGAAGAAACCCTTTTTGAGAACTCAGAGTGAGTAAATTGGCCATTTTCGCGCACTTTTAACCATTCCATAAATCTTGTGTTTAGGGCCCCTGGAAGCATGAAAATCACTATAAACATGCTAATTTGAGCTCTAACACTGATGATCCACCTACAAATGTGAACTGACGTTCAAAAATAAAACATTTGAAAACGGACCATTTTCCACATTTCTGAAGCATGACGTAATGGGGGGGTGTTATCTCTTTTGTCAAAAATCAGCTGTTTTTGCTTGAACATTAAATGCCTCCAAATAGTATTTAATTCACTTCCCGAGCCCCTGGAAGCATGAAAATCACTTTAAACATGCTAATTTTAGCTCTAACACTGATGATCCACCTACAAATGTGAACTGACGTTCAAAAATAAAACATTTGAAAATGGACCATTTTCCACATTTCTGAAGCATGACGTAATGGGGGGGTGTTATCTCTTTTGTCGAAAATCAGCCGTTTTTGCTCGAACATTAAATGCCTCCAAATGGTATTTAATTAACTTCCCGGGGTGAAGAAACCCTTTTTGAGAACTCAGAGTGAGTAAATTGGCCATTTTCGCGCACTTTTAACCATTCCATAAATCTTGTGTTTAGGGCCCCTGGAAGCATGAAAATCACTTTAAACATGCTAATTTTAGCTCTAACACTGATGATCCACCTACAAATGTGAACTGACGTTCAAAAATAAAACATTTGAAAACGGACCATTTTCCACATTTCTGAAGCATGACGTAATGGGGGGGTGTTATCTCTTTTGTCAAAAATCAGCTGTTTTTGATTGAACATTAAATGCCTCCAAATAGTATTTAATTTACTTCCCGAGCCCCTGGAAGCATGAAAATCACTTTAAACATGCTAATTTTAGCTGTAACACTGATGATCCACCTACAAATGTGAACTGACGTTCAAAAATAAAACATTTGAAAACGGACCATTTTCCACATTCCTGAAGCATGACGTAATGGGGGGGTGTTATCTCTTTTGTCGAAAATCAGCCGTTTTTGCTCGAACATTAAATGCCTCCAAATGGTATTTAATTAACTTCCCGGGGTGAAGAAACCCTTTTTGAGAACTCAGAGTGAGTACATTGGCCATTTTCATGCACTTTTAACCATTCCATAAATCTTGTGTTTAGGGCCCCTGGAAGCATGAAAATCACTTTAAACATGCTAATTTTAGCTCTAACACTGATGATCCACCTACAAATGTGAACTGACGTTCAAAAATAAAACATTTGAAAACTGACCATTTTCCACATTTCTGAAGCATGACGTAATGGGGGGGTGTTATCTCTTTTGTCAAAAATCAGCTGTTTTTGATTGAACATTAAATGCCTCCAAATAGTATTTAATTCACTTCCCGAGCCCCTGGAAGCATGAAAATCACTTTAAACATGCTAATTTTAGCTCTAACACTGATGATCCACCTACAAATGTGAACTGACGTTCAAAAATAAAACATTTGAAAACGGACCATTTTCCACATTTCTGAAGCATGACGTAATGGGGGGGTGGTATCTCTTTTGTCGAAAATCAGCCGTTTTTGCTCGAACATTAAATGCCTCCAAATGGTATTTAATTAACTTCCCGGGGTGAAGAAACCCTTTTTGAGAACTCAGAGTGAGTAAATTGGCCATTTTCATGCACTTTTCCATTCCATAAATCTTGTGTTTAGGACCCCTGGAAGCATGAAAATCACTTTAAACATGCTAATTTTAGCTCTAACACTGATGATCCACCTACAAATGTGAACTGACATTAAAAAATAAAACATTTGATAACGGACCCTTTTCCACATTTCTGAAGCATGACGTAATGGGGGGGGTGTTATCCCTTTTGTCAAAAATCAGCTGTTTTTGATTGAACATTAAATGCCTCCAAATAGTATTTAATTCACTTCCCGAGCCCCTGGAAGCATGAAAATCACTTTAAACATGCTAATTTTAGCTCTAACACTGATGATCCACCTACAAATGTGAACTGACGTTCAAAAATAAAACATTTGAAAACGGACCATTTTCCACATTTCTGAAGCATGACGTAATGGGGGGGTGTTATCTCTTTTGTCGAAAATCAGCCGTTTTTGCTCGAACATTAAATGCCTCCAAATGGTATTTAATTAACTTCCCGGGGTGAAGAAACCCTTTTTGAGAACTCAGAGTGAGTAAATTGGCCATTTTCATGCACTTTTAACCATTCCATAAATCTTGTGTTTGGGGACCCTGGAAGCATGAAAATCACTTTAAACATGCTAATTTTAGCTCTAACACTGATGATCCACCTACAAATGTGAACTGACGTTCAAAAATAAAACATTTGAAAACGGACCATTTTCCACATTTCTGAAGCATGACGTAATGGGGGGGTGTTATCTCTTTTGTCAAAAATCAGCTGTTTTTGATTGAACATTAAATGCCTCCAAATAGTATTTAATTCACTTCCCGAGCCCCTGGAAGCATGAAAATCACTTTAAACATGCTAATTTTAGCTCTAACACTGATGATCCACCTACAAATGTGAACTGACGTTCAAAAATAAAACATTTGAAAACGGACCATTTTCCACATTTCTGAAGCATGACGTAATGGGGGGGGTGTTATCTCTTTTGTCGAAAATCAGCCGTTTTTGCTCGAATATTAAATGCCTCCAAATGGTATTTAATTAACTTCCCGGGGTGAAGAAACCCTTTTTGAGAACTCAGAGTGAGTAAATTGGCCATTTTCATGCACTTTTAACCATTCCATAAATCTTGTGTTTAGGGCCCCTGGAAGCATGAAAATCACTTTAAACATGCTAATTTTAGCTCTAACACTGATGATCCACCTACAAATGTGAACTGACGTTCAAAAATAAAACATTTGAAAACGGACCATTTTCCACATTTCTGAAGCATGACGTAATGGGGGGGTGTTATCTCTTTTGTCAAAAATCCGCTGTTTTTGCTTGAACATTAAATGCCTCCAAATAGTATTTAATTCACTTCCCGAGCCCCTGGAAGCATGAAAATCACTTTAAACATGCTAATTTTAGCTCTAACATTGATGATTCACCTACAAATGTGAACTGACGTTCAAAAATAAAACATTTGAAAACGGGCCATTTTCCACATTTCTGAAGCATGACGTAATGGGGGGTGTTATCTCTTTTGTCGAAAATCAGCCGTTTTTGCTCGAACATTAAATGCCTACAAATGGTATTTAATTAACTTCCCCGGGTGAAGAAACCCTTTTTGAGAACTCAGAGTGAGTAAATTGGCCATTTTCATGCACTTTTAACCATTCCATAAATCTTGTGTTTAGGGCCCCTGGAAGCATGAAAATCACTTTAAACATGCTAATTTTAGCTCTAACACTGATGATCCACCTACAAATGTGAACTGACGTTCAAAAATAAAACATTTGAAAACGGACCATTTTCCACATTTCTGAAGCATGACGTAATGGGGGGGTGTTATCTCTTTTGTCGAAAATCAGCCGTTTTTGCTTGAACATTAAATGCCTCCAAATGGTATTTAATTAACTTCCCGGGGTGAAGAAACCCTTTTTGAGAACTCAGAGTGAGTAAATTGGCCATTTTCATGCACTTTTCCATTCCATAAATCTTGTGTTTAGGACCCCTGGAAGCATGAAAATCACTTTAAACATGCTAATTTTAACTCTAACACTGATGATCCACCTACAAATGTGAACTGACATTAAAAAATAAAACATTTGATAACGGACCCTTTTCCACATTTCTGAAGCATGACGTAATGGGGGGGTGTTATCTCTTTTGTCAAAAATCAGCTGTTTTTGATTGAACATTAAATGCCTCCAAATAGTATTTAATTCACTTCCCGAGCCCCTGGAAGCATGAAAATCACTTTAAACATGCTAATTTTAGCTCTAACACTGATGATCCACCTACAAATGTGAACTGACGTTCAAAAATAAAACATTTGAAAACGGACCATTTTCCACATTTCTGAAGCATGACGTAATGGGGGGTGTTATCTCTTTTGTCGAAAATCAGCAGTTTTTGCTCGAACATTAAATGCCTCCAAATGGTATTTAATTAACTTCCCGGGGTGAAGAAACCCTTTTTGAGAACTCAGAGTGAGTAAATTGGCCATTTTCGCGCACTTTTAACCATTCCATAAATCTTGTGTTTATGGCCCCTGGAAGCATGAAAATCACTTTAAACATGCTAATTTTAGCTCTAACACTGATGATCCACCTACAAATGTGAACTGACGTTCAAAAATAAAACATTTGAAAACGGACCATTTTCCACATTTCTGAAGCATGACGTAATGGGGGGGTGTTATCTCTTTTGTCAAAAATCAGCTGTTTTTGATTGAACATTAAATGCCTCCAAATAGTATTTAATTTACTTCCCGAGCCCCTGGAAGCATGAAAATCACTTTAAACATGCTAATTTTAGCTGTAACACTGATGATCCACCTACAAATGTGAACTGACGTTCAAAAATAAAACATTTGAAAACGGACCATTTTCCACATTCCTGAAGCATGACGTAATGGGGGGGTGTTATCTCTTTTGTCGAAAATCAGCCGTTTTTGCTCGAACATTAAATGCCTCCAAATGGTATTTAATTAACTTCCCGGGGTGAAGAAACCCTTTTTGAGAACTCAGAGTGAGTACATTGGCCATTTTCATGCACTTTTAACCATTCCATAAATCTTGTGTTTAGGGCCCCTGGAAGCATGAAAATCACTTTAAACATGCTAATTTTAGCTCTAACACTGATGATCCACCTACAAATGTGAACTGACGTTCAAAAATAAAACATTTGAAAACTGACCATTTTCCACATTTCTGAAGCATGACGTAATGGGGGGGTGTTATCTCTTTTGTCAAAAATCAGCTGTTTTTGATTGAACATTAAATGCCTCCAAATAGTATTTAATTCACTTCCCGAGCCCCTGGAAGCATGAAAATCACTTTAAACATGCTAATTTTAGCTCTAACACTGATGATCCACCTACAAATGTGAACTGACGTTCAAAAATAAAACATTTGAAAACGGACCATTTTCCACATTTCTGAAGCATGACGTAATGGGGGGGTGTTATCTCTTTTGTCGAAAATCAGCCGTTTTTGCTTGAACATTAAATGCCTCCAAATGGTATTTAATTAACTTCCCGGGGTGAAGAAACCCTTTTTGAGAACTCAGAGTGAGTAAATTGGCCATTTTCATGCACTTTTCCATTCCATAAATCTTGTGTTTAGGACCCCTGGAAGCATGAAAATCACTTTAAACATGCTAATTTTAACTCTAACACTGATGATCCACCTACAAATGTGAACTGACATTAAAAAATAAAACATTTGATAACGGACCCTTTTCCACATTTCTGAAGCATGACGTAATGGGGGGGTGTTATCTCTTTTGTCAAAAATCAGCTGTTTTTGATTGAACATTAAATGCCTCCAAATAGTATTTAATTCACTTCCCGAGCCCCTGGAAGCATGAAAATCACTTTAAACATGCTAATTTTAGCTCTAACACTGATGATCCACCTACAAATGTGAACTGACGTTCAAAAATAAAACATTTGAAAACGGACCATTTTCCACATTTCTGAAGCATGACGTAATGGGGGGTGTTATCTCTTTTGTCGAAAATCAGCAGTTTTTGCTCGAACATTAAATGCCTCCAAATGGTATTTAATTAACTTCCCGGGGTGAAGAAACCCTTTTTGAGAACTCAGAGTGAGTAAATTGGCCATTTTCATGCACTTTTAACCATTCCATAAATCTTGTGTTTAGGGCCCCTGGAAGCATGAAAATCACTTTAAACATGCTAATTTTAGCTCTAACACTGATGATCCACCTACAAATGTGAACTGACGTTCAAAAATAAAACATTTGAAAACGGACCATTTTCCACATTTCTGAAGCATGACGTAATGGGGGGGTGTTATCTCTTTTGTCAAAAATCAGCCGTTTTTGCTCGAACATTAAATGCCTCCAAATGGTATTTAATTAACTTCCCGGGGTGAAGAAACCCTTTTTGAGAACTCAGAGTGAGTAAATTGGCCATTTTCGCGCACTTTTAACCATTCCATAAATCTTGTGTTTAGGGCCCCTGGAAGCATGAAAATCACTTTAAACATGCTAATTTTAGCTCTAACACTGATGATCCACAACAAATGTGCACTGACGTTCAAAAATAAAACATTTGAAAACGGACCATTTTCCACATTTCTGAAGCATGACGTAATGGGGGGGTGTTATCTCTTTTGTCAAAAATCTGCTGTTTTTGATTGAAAATTAAATGCCTCCAAATAGTATTTAATTCACTTCCCGAGCCCCTGGAAGCATGAAAATCACTTTAAACATGCTAATTTTAGCTCTAACACTGATGATCCACCTACAAATGTGAACTGACGTTCAAAAATAAAACATTTGAAAACGGACCATTTTCCACATTCCTGAAGCATGACGTAATGGGGGGGTGTTATCTCTTTTGTCGAAAATCAGCCGTTTTTGCTCGAACATTAAATGCCTCCAAATGGTATTTAATTAACTTCCCGGGGTGAAGAAACCCTTTTTGAGAACTCAGAGTGAGTAAATTGGTCATTTTCATGCACTTTTAACCATTCCATAAATCTTGTGTTTAGGGCCCCTGGAAGCATGAAAATCACTTTAAACATGCTAATTTTAGCTCTAACACTGATGATCCACCTACAAATGTGAACTGACGTTCAAAAATAAAACATTTGAAAACGGACCATTTTCCACATTTCTGAAGCATGACGTAATGGGGGGGTGTTATCTCTTTTGTCGAAAATCAGCCGTTTTTGCTCGAACATTAAATGCCTCCAAATGGTATTTAATTAACTTCCCCGGGTGAAGAAACCCTTTTTGAGAACTCAGAGTGAGTAAATTGGCCATTTTCGCGCACTTTTAACCATTCCATAAATCTTGCGTTTAGGGCCCCTGGAAG
Organism: Lissotriton vulgaris; assembly: GCF_964263255.1. Classification (NCBI taxonomy): domain Eukaryota; kingdom Metazoa; phylum Chordata; class Amphibia; order Caudata; family Salamandridae; genus Lissotriton; species Lissotriton vulgaris. Next base: position 57,873 of record NW_028243660.1, read on the forward strand.
CATGAAAATCAGTTTAAACATGCTAATTTTAGCACTAACACTGATGATCCACCTACAAATGTGAACTGACGTTCAAAAATAAAACATTTGAAAACGGACCATTTTCCACATTTCTGAAGCATGACGTAATGGGGGGGTGTTATCTCTTTTGTCAAAAATCAGCTGTTTTTGATTGAACATTAAATGCCTCAAAATAGTATTTAATTCACTTCCCGAGCCCCTGGAAGCATGAAAATCACTTTAAACATGCTAATTTTAGCTCTAACACTGGTGATCCACCTACAAATGTGAACTGACGTTCAAAAATAAAACATTTGAAAACGGACCATTTTCCACATTTCTGAAGCATGACGTAATGGGGGTGTTATCTCTTTTGTCAAAAATCAGCTGTTTTTGATTGAACATTAAATGCCTCCAAATAGTATTTAATTCACTTCCAGAGCCCCTGGAAGCATGAAAATCACTTTAAACATGCTAATTTTAGCTCTAACACTGATGATCCACCTACAAATGTGAACTGACGTTCAAAAATAAAACATTTGAAAACGGACCATTTTCCACATTTCTGAAGCATGACGTAATGGGGGGGTGTTATCTCTTTTGTCAAAAATCAGCCGTTTTTGCTCGAACATTAAATGCCTCCAAATGGTATTTAATTAAATTCCCGGGGTGAAGAAACCCTTCTTGAGAACTCAGAGTGAGTAAATTGGCCATTTTCGCGCACCTTTAACCATTCCATAAATCTTGTGTTTAGGGCCCCTGGAAGCATGAAAATCACTTTAAACATGCTAATTTTAGCTCTAACACTGATGATCCACCTACAAATGTGAACTGACGTTCAAAAATAAAACATTTGAAAACGGACCATTTTCCACATTTCTGAAGCATGACGTAATGGGGGGGTGTTATCTCTTTTGTCAAAAATCAGCTGTTTTTGATTGAACATTAAATGCCTCCAAATAGTATTTAATTCACTTCCCGAGCCCCTGGAAGCATGAAAATCACTTTAAACATGCTAATTTTAGCTCTAACACTGATGATCCACCTACAAATGTGAACTGACGTTCAAAAATAAAACATTTGAAAACGGACCATTTTCCACATTCCTGAAGCATGACGTAATGGGGGGGTGTTATCTCTTTTGTCGAAAATCAGCCGTTTTTGATCGAACATTAAATGCCTCCAAATGGTATTTAATTAACTTCCCGGGGTGAAGAAACCCTTTTTGAGAACTCATGTGAGTAAATTGGCCATTTTCATGCACTTTTAACCATTCCATAAATCTTGTGTTTAGGGCCCCTGGAAGCATGAAAATCACTTTAAACATGCTAATTTTAGCTCTAACACTGATGATCCACCTACAAATGTGAACTGACGTTCAAAAATTAAACATTTGATAACGGACCATTTTCCACATTTCTGAAGCATGACGTAATGGGGGGGTGTTATCTCTTTTGTCACAAATCAGCTGTTTTTGATTGAACATTAAATGCCTCCAAATAGTATTTAATTCACTTCCCGAGCCCCTGGAAGCATGAAAATCACTTTAAACATGCTAATTTTAGCTCTAACACTGATGATCCACCTACAAATGTGAACTGACGTTCAAAAATATAACATTTGAAAACGGACCATTTTCCACATTTCTGAAGCATGACGTAATGGGGGGGTGTTATCTCTTTTGTCGAAAATCATCCGTTTTTGCTCGAACATTAAATGCCTCTAAATGGTATTTAATTAACTTCCCGGGGTGAAGAAACCCTTTTTGAGAACTCAGAGTGAGTAAATTGGCCATTTTCATGGACTTTTAACCATTCCATAAATCTTGTGTTTAGGGCCCCTGGAAGCATGAAAATCACTTTAAACATGCTAATTTTAGCTCTAACACTGATGATCCACCTACAAATGTGAACTGACGTTCAAAAATAAAACATTTGAAAATTGACCTTTTTCCACATTTCTGAAGCATTACGTAATGGGGGGGTGTTCTCACTTTTGTCAAATAATAGCTGTTTTTGATTGAGCATTAAATGCCTCCAAATAGTATTTAATTCACTTCCCGAGCCCCTGGAAGCATGAAAATCACTTTAAACATGCTAATTTTAGCTCTAACACTGATGATCCACCTACAAATGTGAACTGACGTTCAAAAATAAAACATTTGAAAACGGACCATTTTCCATATTTCTGAAGCATGACGTAATGGGGGGGTGTTATCTCTTTTGTCGAAAATCAGCAGTTTTTGCTCGAACATTAAATGCCTCCAAATGGTATTTAATTAACTTCCCGGGGTGAAGAAACCCTTTTTGAGAACTCAGAGTGAGTAAATTGGCCATTTTCATGCACTTTTAACCTTTCCATAAATCTTGTGTTTAGGGCCCCTGGAAGCATGAAAATCACTTTAAACATGCTAATTTTAGCTCTAACACTGATGATCCACCTACAAATGTGAACTGACGTTCAAAAATAAAACATTTGAAAACGGACCATTTTCCACATTTCTGAAGCATGACGTAATGGGGGGGTGTTATCTCTTTTGTCAAAAATCAGCCGTTTTTGCTCGAACATTAAATGCCTCCAAATGGTATTTAATTAACTTCCCGGGGTGAAGAAACCCTTTTTGAGAACTCAGAGTGAGTAAATTGGCCATTTTCGCGCACTTTTAACCATTCCATAAATCTTGTGTTTAGGGCCCCTGGAAGCATGAAAATCACTTTAAACATGCTAATTTTAGCTCTAACACTGATGATCCACCTACAAATGTGAACTGACGTTCAAAAATAAAACATTTGAAAACGGACCATTTTCCACATTTCTGAAGCATGACGTAATGGGGGGGTGTTATCTCTTTTGTCAAAAATCAGCTGTTTTTGCTTGAACATTAAATGCCTCCAAATAGTATTTAGTTCACTTCCCGAGCCCCTGGAAGCATGAAAATCACTTTAAACATGCTAATTTTAGCTCTAACACTGATGATCCACCTACAAATGTGAACTGACGTTAAAAAATAAAACATTTGAAAACTGACCATTTTCCACATTTCTGAAGCATGACGTAATGGGGGGGTGTTATCTCTTTTGTCGAAAATCAGCCGTTTTTGCTCGAACATTAAATGCCTCCAAATGGTATTTAATTAACTTCCCGGGGTGAAGAAACCCTTTTTGAGAACTCAGAGTGAGTACATTGGCCATTTTCATGCACTTTTAACCATTCCATAAATCTTGTGTTTAGGGCCCCTGGAAGCATGAAAATCACTTTAAACATGCTAATTTTAGCTCTAACACTGATGATCCACCTACAAATGTGAACTGACGTTCAAAAATAAAACATTTGAAAATTGACCTTTTTCCACATTTCTGAAGCATTACGTAATGGGGGGGTGTTCTCACTTTTGTCAAAAAATAGCTGTTTTTGATTGAGCATTAAATGCCTCCAAATAGTATTTAATTCACTTCCCGAGCCCCTGGAAGCATGAAAATCACTTTAAACATGCTAATTTTAGCTCTAACACTGATGATCCACCTACAAATGTGAACTGACGTTCAAAAATAAAACATTTGAAAACGGACCATTTTCCACATTTCTGAAGCATGACGTAATGGGGGGGGTGTTATCTCTTTTGTCGAAAATCAGCAGTTTTTGCTCGAACATTAAATGCCTCCAAATGGTATTTAATTAACTTCCCGGGGTGAAGAAACCCTTTTTGAGAACTCAGTGAGTAAATTGGCCATTTTCATGCACTTTTAACCTTTCCATAAATCTTGTGTTTAGGGCCCCTGGAAGCATGAAAATCACTTTAAACATGCTAATTTTAGCTCTAACACTGATGATCCACCTACAAATGTGAACTGACGTTCAAAAATAAAACATTTGAAAACGGACCCTTTTCCACATTTCTGAAGCATGACGTAATGGGGGGGTGTTATCTCTTTTGTCAAAAATCAGCCGTTTTTGCTCGAACATTAAATGCCTCCAAATGGTATTTAATTAACTTCCCGGGGTGAAGAAACCCTTTTTGAGAACTCAGAGTGAGTAAATTGGCCATTTTCGCGCACTTTTAACCATTCCATAAATCTTGTGTTTAGGGCCCCTGGAAGCATGAAAATCACTTTAAACATGCTAATTTTAGCTCTAACACTGATGATCCACCTACAAATGTGAACTGACGTTCAAAAATAAAACATTTGAAAACGGACCATTTTCCACATTTCTGAAGCATGACGTAATGGGGGGGTGTTATCTCTTTTGTAAAAAATCAGCTGTTTTTGCTTGAACATTAAATGCCTCCAAATAGTATTTAGTTCACTTCCCGAGCCCCTGGAAGCATGAAAATCACTTTAAACATGCTAATTTTAGCTCTAACACTGATGATCCACCTACAAATGTGAACTGACGTTCAAAAATAAAACATTTGAAAATGGACCATTTTCCACATTTCTGAAGCATGACGTAATGGGGGGGTGTTATCTCTTTTGTCGAAAATCAGCCGTTTTTGCTCGAACATTAAATGCCTCCAAATGGTATTTAATTAACTTCCCGGGGTGAAGAAACCCTTTTTGAGAACTCAGAGTGAGTAAATTGGCCATTTTCGCGCACTTTTAACCATTCCATAAATCTTGTGTTTAGGGCCCCTGGAAGCATGAAAATGACTTTAAACATGCTAATTTTAGCTCTAACACTGATGATCCACCTACAAATGTGAACTGACGTTTAAAAAATAAAACATTTGAAAACGGACCATTTTCCACATTTCTGAAGCATGACGTAATGGGGGGGTGTTATCTCTTTTGTCAAAAATCAGCTGTTTTTGATTGAACATTAAATGCCTCCAAATAGTATTTAATTCACTTCCCGAGCCCCTGGAAGCATGAAAATCACTTTAAACATGCTAATTTTAGCTCTAACACTGATGATCCACCTACAAATGTGAACTGACGTTAAAAAATAAAACATTTGAAAACTGACCATTTTCCACATTCCTGAAGCATGACGTAATGGGGGGGTGTTATCTCTTTTGTCGAAAATCAGCCGTTTTTGCTCGAACATTAAATGCCTCCAAATGGTATTTAATTAACTTCCCGGGGTGAAGAAACCCTTTTTGAGAACTCAGAGTGAGTACATTGGCCATTTTCATGCACTTTTAACCATTCCATAAATCTTGTGTTTAGGGCCCCTGGAAGCATGAAAATCACTTTAAACATGCTAATTTTAGCTCTAACACTGATGATCCACCTACAAATGTGAACTGACGTTCAAAAATAAAACATTTGAAAACGGACCATTTTCCACATTTCTGAAGCATGACGTAATGGGGGGGTGTTATCTCTTTTGTCAAAAATCAGCTGTTTTTGACTGAACATTAAATGCCTCCAAATAGTATTTAATTCACTTCCCGAGCCCCTGGAAGCATGAAAATCACTTTAAACATGCTAATTTTAGCTCTAACACTGATGATCCACCTACAAATATGAACTGACGTTCAAAAATAAAACATTTGAAAACGGACCATTTTCCACATTTCTGAAGCATGACGTAATGGGGGGGGTGTTATCTCTTTTGTCGAAAATCAGCCGTTTTTGCTCGAACATTAAATGCCTCCAAATGGTATTTAATTAACTTCCCGGGGTGAAGAAACCCTTTTTGAGAACTCAGAGTGAGTAAATTGGCCATTTTCATGCACTTTTCCATTCCATAAATCTTGTGTTTAGGACCCCTGGAAGCATGAAAATCACTTTAAACATGCTAATTTTAGCTCTAACACTGATGATCCACCTACAAATGTGAACTGACATTAAAAAATAAAACATTTGATAACGGACCATTTTCCACATTTCTGAAGCATGACGTAATGGGGGGGTGTTATCTCTTTTGTCAAAAATCAGCTGTTTTTGATTGAACATTAAATGCCTCCAAATAGTATTTAATTCACTTCCCGAGCCCCTGGAAGCATGAAAATCACTTTAAACATGCTAATTTTAGCTCTAACACTGATGATCCACCTACAAATGTGAACTGACGTTCAAAAATAAAACATTTGAAAACGGACCATTTTCCACATTTCTGAAGCATGACGTAATGGGGGGGTGTTATCTCTTTTGTCGAAAATCAGCCGTTTTTGCTCGAACATTAAATGCCTCCAAATGGTATTTAATTAACTTCCCGGGGTGAAGAAACCCTTTTTGAGAAATCAGAGTGAGTAAATTGGCCATTTTCATGGAAAGGGGCGACCACTCGGTCCCCCCGAACGTATGGTGGAGTACCCCGATCCCCCCGGGAAGCCATTTTGGGCGGGAGGCGCGTCTCGGCTGGTATGCCCAAAGCGGCGTAGCCGGGGCGTGCTTTTTCCCGCCCAAGAGTGGGTTGTCCTAGACACTGAAGCCGTCAGCCACGCCCCCGGAGGCGGGAGGAGGCGGGTTTACGCCCGCCCAAAGAAGAATAAAAGGAGCGATAGTCCAAGGAAGCATCCTCTTGTACCTGTGCTCTGAAGCTGAACCTCCTCGCTGCACGTGAGCTCGAGACGGAACGAAGAGCCAATTTTGAAATTTGTAATTTCTCTTTTTCTCTTCTAGCACTACAAATCTAGTCCAGGACCTTCCACCTACGTGGGGAAAATGTCTGGCAAAAGAGTCGCAAAGAAGGTCAGCACCGACCAAATGCTCCGGATGTTGATGAAAGATATGGCAGAGATGAAGAGGAAAATGGCGGCCAGGGACGGTGCGGGAAGGCCAAAAAGATCCAGCCCGGTGGAGGTCCCGGCCGGAAGAAGGAAGAGGGCCAGGAATGGGGCAAATGAGGACGAGGTCCCAGTTCCGGAGGCTCCCCCGGCGAGCCCACCCAGACCAGCGGAGACTCCCGCGCCGGCTCCCGTGGAGGGCCAGCGGATCCCCGTGGTGGTTACCCCAGTGAACGAGGGGGACATGCCCCCGGAGTTGGCCGCCCAGTTGGCGGCATGGTTGGGTAATAGCAGCGGGGGTTCCGTGGCTCCGGGGGACACGGCCGAGGAGGCCAAGCAATTAATGAGGCAGCTGCGGCAGTCACGGGAGGCCGCAAAACCACCTTGTCCTTTTGTTTCCCCGCAGGCTCCAGGAGGTCAACCCGCAACGGGCACGAGTTCGGCAGCAACTGCGGTTACAGCTTCTAGCTCAGGTAAGCAGCTAATGCCGATTGCGGGGAAGGGGTCTGTACCCTCGAGAAGGGAGAAATTGGCTCAGCATATCCCGATGGAAATCAAAGAACGGATATGGGCTGAGAAATATGTAAATATGTTTTCCTTGCTAACTGATCATTACGAGATTGAGCATGTGAAAGTTCAGAAAGAGCTTATGCACCCGAGTGTTTGGCGCGCCAAAATGGCCGCTTTTAGAGTCGATGAGACGATAGGCAATTGGGGCAGAGCATTTGGCATATTCACTTCAATTATGGGGGAACGGAGGCCTGAACTGTTGGTCGAGTTACCCGTGTACCAGACACGTATTATGGAGTTTTCTCAGACATATGCGGGCAATGAGTGGTTTTGCTATGATAATATTTTTCGCAAGGCCAAGGAGTTCGACACGTGCCTGACATGGGATTGTTACGACTCCATTTCTTGGCAAAAAATGGAGAATTCAGGCATGTTAAAGGCGCCATTGTTGGGGGGGAACGGGGGTGAGTTTTCCCGCCATTCATCTGGGGCGCCCTTTCGGGCGGGGGCAAGTAATGAGCAGCACCCAAGGTCGAATGGCAATACAGGTAAGAAAGGGGTATGCTGGAATTTTAACAGGGGAAAGTGTACGAGGCCCCAGGGGTCATGCAAGTTTAGGCACGACTGTGGGGGGTGTGGACAGTCCTCGCATCCCGAGACCATGTGCACAGCCAAAACAGGTGATAACGGAAGTAGGGGAAGCGCCAAACAGGTCTGACATAGTCCGAGGGGCGCCTTTACCTACACCAGTTGATACCATGGCAATGATTCCTTGGCTCAGTGAATACCCGGATCATGTCTCCGCTGGGGTGTTGCAAGACGGTTTTTCGTATGGTTTCCGCATCCCGGTGGGGAATTTTCAGGGTAAAGCGCATTGTAGGAACCAACTATCGGTCCTGCAGAATACGGCGGTGGTGCAAGCAAAGATTGGGAGAGAGGTGACCCGGGGTCGGGTTGCCGGACCATTCGACATGCCACCAGTTCCTAATTTTGTTTGTTCACCCTTGGGAGTGGTCCCCAAGAAGGACCCGGGTGAGTTTAGACTGATACATAACTTGTCAGCTCCAAGAGGTCTGTCAGTGAATGATGCGATAGACCCGGAGGTGTGTTCGGTGCGGTACGCATCCTTCGATGATGCCGTCGCCATGTTGAATCGCCTGGGGCCCGGGGCGCTGATTGCCAAGTCAGACATCGAGTCAGCGTTCCGGTTGCTCCCGGTACACCCAGACGATCAGCGTCTCCTGGGTTTTATGTTTCAGGGGCGCTATTACATGGATAAATGTATCCCGATGGGCTGTTCCATATCTTGTGCTTATTTTGAGAAATTCAGTTGTTTCCTGCAATGGGCATTCACAAGAATGACGGGGTTTCAGCATGTTATGCATTATCTTGACGATTTTCTGTTCCTGGGGGCAGCCGGGGATACAGAATGTGCACAGGCTTTAAAAGAATTTTGTGGTCTGATGAGTCAGTTTGGTGTGCCATTGGTGCCAGGTAAGACTGTGGGGCCATCAACTTCGCTCGAGTTTCTTGGAATAGAGCTCGATTCCGAAGAAGGTTGCTTCCGGTTGCCCGAAGAAAAGGTGCGGAAATTCAGGGCCTCGCTTGAGGCATGCATTAGGGAGACTAAGGTGAACTTGCATCAATTGCAGCAGACTGTGGGTCAGTTGAATTTTGCCCTTAGAATAATGCCAATGGCCTGCCCTTTTTCCCGCTCGATTGCACAAGCCATGGTCGGTCTTAAAGAGGGGCACCACCGCACGAGGCTCTCGGCAGAGATTCGCCAGGACATGCGCATTTGGTTGGCATTCCTGGCGGATTTCAATGGTCGGGTTGTCTGGACCAAGCCGGCGATGTCCTCCGAGGAGTTGGGGCTGTGGACAGATTCGGCGGGGAGTATAGGCTTTGGCGCCATATTTGGCAATCACTGGTCGGCTCAAACGTGGCCGTCATGGTGGCACGAGTGTGGACTTACAAGTAACATTGCCTTTCTCGAACTGTTCCCTATTCTGGTGGCTTTGAAAACATGGCCTGAGGGGTTTAGGGATCACTCTGTGGTGTTCTGGTCTGATAACATGACCGTGGTTGAGTGTATCAATAGTCAGGCAGCACGATGCAAATGGATTCTGAGGTTGCTCAAAGAAATTGTTTTACTATGTATGCAATTGAACGTGCTCTTTAGGGCGAGGCATGTGCCAGGGGTGCTGAATCAGGCTGCTGATGCGCTTTCTCGTTTCCGTATGCAGGCCTTCTGGGGTTTTCTGCCCACAGCGGACCCGGTGGCGGCACCATTTCCCGAAGCTCTCTGGTCTCTCGGTGCCCCGAACTACAAAACCTCGTGGGAGAGAGTTTAGCACCCAGGACAAGGAAGGCATATGAAGGGGCGTTCCGTTCCTATTGGTCCTTTTTGGGTTCTGCTAGGGGGGAGCTTTGGGGCCAGGAAGAATTTGTCATAAAGTTTTTACTGTCATTATGCAGGGCAGGCAAATCGGTGGCCACGGCCCAGAGGCATCGGGCCGCCATTTCCTTCATGGCGCGGGCTCATGGTATCCAGGACCCTACAGCGTCTTTCGTAGTGCAGAAAGCGCTGCGTGGGTGGCAACGCCTTGAGGGTCGCAGAGTAGATGAAAGGCACCCGATAGGTCTGGATAGGTTGGCCCTGTTACTGTCCGTACTCCCTGCGACATGTTCATCCCAGTCGGAAACAGTGTTTTTCCGGGCCGCTTTTGCATTAGCATTCCATGGGGCTATGCGGGTAAGCGAACTGGTGGCAAAAAACAAGCAGGATACGGGGGTGGACTGTGCCGAGAGCACATTCAAGTAAAGGGGGAGACGATGATTGTCTCGTTTGTCAGGTCCAAGACCGATCAGGGGGCGATCGGGGACAGTGTAGTAGTCCAGCGGATTCCCGGATCTCCCATGTGCCCGGTTGTATGCGCTGAGGAGTATTTGGCGCAGAGGGCGGCATCATGGGGGGGGACCTTGCTGAGACACGCAGATGCCACCCCACTGACGAGGTTTCAGTTCCAGCGGGTGCTTGCAATGGCAATTTCGGCTGCGGGCTTGAACCCGGGCGAGTTTGGGACCCATTCCTTCCGGATAGGGGCTGCTACAGAGGCTACAGCCAGGGGTCTGAGTGTGGAAAAAGTGAAACAGTTGGGGCGTTGGTCCTCGAATTGTTACAAAAGGTATGTGCGGTTGCACATGTTGTGAAGCTGATATCATGTACTCACGCTTCTTGTCTTTGTTTGGTTACAGTTTCGCAAACCTACGAGGCGGGGCGGACGGTGCAGTCGACCCGACACCGGGGAACCAGCGGTCAGAGATCACCGGCTGATGAAAGAGTGGTGTGGGTCGTGGGCCACTCATACGTGAGGCGTGCCGCGGACGTATTCAAGGCAGGTGACATGATTCATACGGCTGGGGAATACGGGTACAGGGTGACCTTCTACGGAAGGGGCGGGCTCTGTCTTGACCAGTTTCAACCTTTTCTCGAGGGTTTGTTAGGGCGGACAAGGTCACCGCCATCTATAATCATAGTACATCTTGGGGGCAATGATTTGGTGACCACTGGTAGACGACTACTTCTCGAGGCGATACTATCCACAGTAAGTTGGTTGGCGAGAAGGGTTCCAGGGTGCATGATTGCATGGTCCCATATGATTCCACGTAAGGTGTGGCGGGGGGCTAATTCAGTGTCTGCTATAAATCATTCTGTAAAAAAGGTGAATAACAAGCTTGGTAGACTGTTCCGTACAAGTACATTGCATTCGATTCCTCATGGTTGTATCAGGTGGGACAATATGTATCTAGAGGATGGGGTCCATTTGTCCCGGGTGGGGAATTCTTTACTCATAGGAGACCTCGTAGCCTGGTTAAGGAGTTTACAGCATGACCTTTAGGTAGGAGCTTTGTGGGGGGTCCGGATAGCCGGTCAACTATCCGGCCTGTGGCGGTAAGGTCATGATCGGTGAGCAGTCATTGGAAGATCCCTAGGGGGGGGCGTCACCCATTACGGATGGGAGAGCCCGGGGGGAGGTGGCCATTGGCCCCTCAACGGGGAGGCGGTCCCTTTTAAAGGTCGGGACGCCTAAAGGAAAGGGAAGGCGGTCAAGGCCCCTCCCTGGATAGGAGGGGCTACGGGCCCCTCCTGGGAATTTCCCGGGGCCAGGACATCTGCGACGGCAGATGTGGTAAGTTGTGTGGGGTGGGGAGGGGGGTCTACGCTACCTTCTAGACACCTCACACGAGTCCTTGGACGACCACGTAGATGGCGTCGAGTTAACAGGGGCCCCCGTCAAGACAAGGGAAATTGGTATGGCACATGAGGTGCAGTCCTCTGTGCGGCCGCCCCTCACAAGTGAGGGGGGAGTTCTGGTTTAGGGATCTGACACCGGTTACGACCTTGCCGTTGGCCCTTAACGTTAGGATGTACAATTTCAATTTGGAATGCATTTGTAAGGTTGTTAGTATCGGCTAGGAGAACCTTTGTATTAGAAATGTGTTAAGGTTAGCCAAAACATCGTAATGTGGATATGAAATTGTACATGATATGAAACTGTTATTTTAATGTTTTTAATTTTGTTTCATATTTTAATAAATACGGCCGGGAGGGTAACTCCCTCCCGCCTTCCAAAAAGTTCAGAACTGTTTCCGGTTTCCCAATTCTTGGGGATTGTGTTGAGAGGGGGTGGCGGGTATCTCAGCCATATGGAAAGGGGCGACCACTCGGTCCCCCCGAACGTATGGTGGAGTACCCCGATCCCCCCGGGAAGCCATTTTGGGCGGGAGGCGCGTCTCGGCTGGTATGCCCAAAGCGGCGTAGCCGGGGCGCGCTTTTTCCCGCCCAAGAGTGGGTTGTCCTAGACACTGAAGCCGTCAGCCACGCCCCCGGAGGCGGGAGGAGGCGGGTTTACGCCCGCCCAAAGAAGAATAAAAGGAGCGATAGTCCAAGGAAGCATCCTCTTGTTCCTGTGCTCTGAAGCTGCACCTCCTCGCTGCACGTGAGCTCGAGACGGAACGAAGAGCCAATTTTGACCCACCCACCAGCCCCTGAAGACAGCAAGTTGTTTTGGAATAAAGTCATTTGACGTAGTAGTTGTTTTCTTACAGGTTGTTCTGAATAAAGTTTGTGATTCGGTTGCAATAAAGTGGATTATTCTTCGCAGTATGTTTTATTAAAGACTTGCATCAGAGTGATCAGTAATGTTTTTAGAGATTTTATACTTGATCTGCTTAAGGTATAAATGTCCTTTCTTTCTTTAGTAATTAATCTTGTCGTATTTATTGTTTGGTCGGGCGGTAAGGTCATGATCGGTGAGCAGTCATTGGAAGATCCCTAGGGGGGGGCATCACCCATTATGGATGGGAGCGCCCGGGGGGAGGTGGCCATTGGCCCCTCAACGGGGAGGCGGTCCCTTCTAAAGGACGGGACGCCTAAAGGAAAGGGAAGGCGGTCAAGGCCCCTCCCTGGATAGGAGGGGCTACGGGCCCCTCCTGGGAATTTCCCGGGGCCAGGACATCTGCGACGGCAGATGTGGTAAGTTGTGTGGGGTGGGGAGGGGGGTCTATGCTACCTTCTAGACACCTCACACGAGTCCTCGGACGACCACGTAGATGGCGTCGAGTTAACAGGGGCCCCTGTCAAGACAAGGGAAATTGGTATGGCACATGAGGTGCAGTCCTCTGTGCGGCCGCCCCTCACAAGTGAGGGGGGAGTTCTGGTTTAGGGATCTGACACCGGTTACGACCTTGCCGTTGGCCCTTAACGTTAGGATGTACAATTTCAATTTGGAATGCATTTGTAAGGATGTTAGTATCGGCTAGGAGAACCTTTGTATTAGAAATGTGTTAAGGTTAGCCAAAACATCGTAATGTGGATATGAAATTGTACATGATATGAAACTGTTATTTTAATGTTTTTAATTTTGTTTCATATTTTAATAAATACGGCCGGGAGGGTAACTCCCTCCCGCCTTCCAAAAAGTTCAGAACTGTTTCCGGTTTCCCAATTCTTGGGGATTGTGTTGAGAGGGGGTGGCGGGTATCTCAGCCATATGCACTTTTCCATTCCATAAATCTTGTGTTTAGGACCCCTGGAAGCATGAAAATCACTTTAAACATGCTAATTTTAGCTCTAACACTGATGATCCACCTACAAATGTGAACTGACATTCAAAAATAAAACATTTGATAACGGACCATTTTCCACATTTCTGAAGCATGACGTAATGGGGGGGTGTTATCTCTTTTGTCAAAAATCAGCTGTTTTTGATTGAACATTAAATGCCTCCAAATAGTATTTAATTCACTTCCCGAGCCCCTGGAAGCATAAAAATCACTTTAAACATGCTAATTTTAGCTCTAACACTGATGATCCACCTACAAATGTGAACTGACGTTCAAAAATAAAACATTTGAAAACGGACCATTTTCCACATTTCTGAAGCATGGCGTAATGGGGGGGTGTTATCTCTTTTGTCGAAAATCAGCCGTTTTTGCTCGAACATTAAATGCCTCCAAATGGTATTTAATTAACTTCCCGGGGTGAAGAAACCCTTTTTGAGAACTCAGAGTGAGTAAATTGGCCATTTTCGCGCACTTTTAACCATTCCATAAATCTTGTGTTTAGGGCCCCTGGAAGCATGAAAATCAATTTAAACATGCTAATTTTAGCTCTAACACTGATGATCCACCTACAACTGTGAACTGACGTTCAAAAATAAAACATTTGAAAACGGACCATTTTCCACATTTCTGAAGCATGACGTAATGGGGGGGTGTTATCTCTTTTGTCAAAAATCAGCTGTTTTTGATTGAACATTAAATGCCTCCAAATAGTATTTAATTCACTTACCGAGCCCCTGGAAGCATGAAAATCACTTTAAACATGCTAATTTTAGCTCTAACACTGATGATCCATCTACAAATGTGAACTGACGTTCAAAAATAAAACATTTGAAAACGGACCATTTTCCACATTCCTGAAGCATGACGTAATGGGGGGGTGTTATCTCTTTTGTCGAAAATCAGCCGTTTTTGCTCGAACATTAAATGCCTCCAAATGGTATTTAATTAACTTCCCGGGGTGAAGAAACCCTTTTTGAGAACTCAGAGTGAGTAAATTGGCCATTTTCATGCACTTTTAACCATTCCATAAATCTTGTGTTTAGGGCCCCTGGAAGCATGTAAATCACTTTAAACATGCTAATTTTAGCTCTAACACTGATGATCCACCTACAAATGTGAACTGACGTTCAAAAATAAAACATTTGAAAACGGAATATTTTCCACATTTCTGAAGCATGACGTAATGGGGGGGTGTTATTTCTTTTGTCAAAAATCAGCTGTTTTTGATTGAACATTAAATGCCTCCAAATAGTATTTAATTCACTTCCCGAGCCCCTGGAAGCATGAAAATCACTTTAAACATGCTAATTTTAGCTCTAACACTGATGATCCACCTACAAATGTGAACTGACGTTCAAAAATAAAACATTTGAAAACGGACCATTTTCCACATTTCTGAAGCATGACGTAATGGGGGGGTGTTATCTCTTTTGTCGAAAATCAGCCGTTTTTGCTCGAACATTAAATGCCTCCAAATGGTATTTAATTAACTTCCCGGGGTGAAGAAACCCTTGTTGAGAACTCAGAGTGAGTAAATTGGCCATTTTCGCGCACTTTTAACCATTCCATAAATCTTGCGTTTAGGGCCCCTGGAAGCATGAAAATCAGTTTAAACATGCTAATTTTAGCTCTAACACTGATGATCCACCTACAAATGTGAACTGACGTTCAAAAATAAAACATTTGAAAACGGACCATTTTCCACATTTCTGAAGCATGACGTAATGGGGGGGTGTTATCTCTTTTGTCAAAAATCAGCTGTTTTTGATTGAACATTAAATGCCTCCAAATAGTATTTAATTCACTTCCCGAGCCCCTGGAAGCATGAAAATCACTTTAAACATGCTAATTTTAGCTCTAACACTGATGACCCACCTACAAATGTGAACTGACGTTCAAAAATAAAACATTTGAAAACGGACCATTTTCCACATTTCTGAAGCATGACTTAATGGGGGGGTGTTATCTCTTTTGTCAAAAAACAGCTGTTTTTGATTGAACATTAAATGCCTCCAAATAGTATTTAATTCACTTCCCGAGCCCCTGGAAGCATGAACATCACTTTAAACATGCTAATTTTAGCTCTAACACTGATGATCCACCTACAAATGTGAACTGACGTTCAAAAATAAAACATTTGAAAACGGACCATTTTCCACATTTCTGAAGCATGACTTAATGGAGGGGTGTTATCTCTTTTGTCAAAAATCAGCCGTTTATGCTCGAACATTAAATGCCTCCAAAAGGTATTTAATTAAATTCCCGGGGTGAAGAAACCCTTTTTGAGAACTAAGAGTGAGTAAATTGGCCATTTTCATGCACTTTTAACCATTCCATAAATCTTGTGTTTAGGGCCCCTGGAAGCATGAAAATCACTTTAAACATGCTAATTTTAGCTCTAACACTGATGATCCACCTACAAATGTGAACTGACGTTCAAAAATTAAACATTTGATAA
Source organism: Lissotriton vulgaris (assembly GCF_964263255.1). Classification (NCBI taxonomy): domain Eukaryota; kingdom Metazoa; phylum Chordata; class Amphibia; order Caudata; family Salamandridae; genus Lissotriton; species Lissotriton vulgaris. Next base: position 73,643 of record NW_028243660.1, read on the forward strand.
CGGACCATTTTCCACATTTCTGAAGCATGACGTAATGGGGGGGTGTTATCTCTTTTGTCACAAATCAGCTGTTTTTGATTGAACATTAAATGCCTCCAAATAGTATTTAATTCACTACCCGAGCCCCTGGAAGCATGAAAATCACTTTAAACATGCTAATTTTAGCTCTAACACTGATGATCCACCTACAAATGTGAACTGACGTTCAAAAATATAACATTTGAAAACGGACCATTTTCCACATTTCTGAAGCATGACGTAATGGGGGGGTGTTATCTCTTTTGTCGAAAATCAGCCGTTTTTGCTCGAACATTAAATGCCTCCAAATGGTATTTAATTAACTTCCCGGGGTGAAGAAACCCTTTTTGAGAACTCAGAGTGAGTAAATTGGCCATTTTCATGGACTTTTAACCATTCCATAAATCTTGTGTTTAGGGCCCCTGGAAGCATGAAAATCACTTTAAACATGCTAATTTTAGCTCTAACACTGATGATCCACCTACAAATGTGAACTGACGTTCAAAAATAAAACATTTGAAAATTGACCTTTTTCCACATTTCTGAAGCATGACGTAATGGGGGGGTGTTCTCACTTTTGTCAAAAATCAGCTGTTTTTTATTGAGCATTAAATGCCTCCAAATAGTATTTAATTCACTTCCCGAGCCCCTGGAAGCATGAAAATCACTTTAAACATGCTAATTTTAGCTCTAACACTGATGATCCACCTACAAATGTGAACTGACGTTCAAAAATAAAACATTTGAAAACGGACCATTTTCCACATTTCTGAAGCATGACGTAATGGGGGGGTGTTATCTCTTTTGTCGAAGATCAGCAGTTTTTGCTCGAACATTAAATGCCTCCAAATGGTATTTAATTAACTTCCCGGGGTGAAGAAACCCTTTTTGAGAACTCAGAGTGAGTAAATTGGCCATTTTCATGCACTTTTAACCATTCCATAAATCTTGTGTTTAGGGCCCCTGGAAGCATGAAAATCACTTTAAACATGCTAATTTTAGCTCTAACACTGATGATCCACCGACAAATGTGAACTGACGTTCAAAAATAAAACATTTGAAAACGGACCATTTTCCACATTTCTGAAGCATGACGTAATGGGGGGGTGTTATCTCTTTTGTCAAAAATCAGCCGTTTTTGCTCGAACATTAAATGCCTCCAAATGGTATTCAATTAACTTCCCGGGGTGAAGAAACCCTTTTTGAGAACTCAGAGTGAGTAAATTGGCCATTTTCGTGCACTTTTAACCATTCCATAAATCTTGTGTTTAGGGCCCCTGGAAGCATGAAAATCACTTTAAACATGCTAATTTTAGCTCTAACACTGATGATCCACCTACAAATGTGAACTGACGTTCAAAAATAAAACATTTGAAAACGGACCATTTTCCACATTTCTGAAGCATGACGTAATGGGGGGGTGTTATCTCTTTTGTCAAAAATCAGCTGTTTTTGATTGAACATTAAATGCCTCCAAATAGTATTTAATTCACTTCCCGAGCCCCTGGAAGCATGAAAATCACTTTAAACGTGCTAATTTTAGCTCTAACACTGATGATCCACCTACAAATGTGAACTGACGTTCAAAAATAAAACATTTGAAAACGGACCATTTTCCACATTCCTGAAGCATGACGTAATGGGGGGGTGTTATCTCTTTTGTCGAAAATCAGCCGTTTTTGCTCGAACATTAAATGCCTCCCAATGGTATTTAATTAACTTCCCGGGGTGAAGAAACCCTTTTTGAGAACTCAGAGTGAGTAAATTGGCCATTTTCATGCACTTTTAACCATTCCATAAATCTTGTGTTTAGGGCCCCTGGAAGCATGAAAATCACTTTAAACATGCTAATTTTAGCTCTAACACTGATGATCCACCTACAAATGTGAACTGACGTTCAAAATTAAAACATTTGAAAACGGACCATTTTCCACATTTCTGAAGCATGACGTAATGGGGGGGTGTTATTTCTTTTGTCAAAAATCAGCTGTTTTTGATTGAACATTAAATGCCTCCAAATAGTATTTAATTCACTTCCCGAGCCCCTGGAAGCATGAAAATCACTTTAAACATGCTAATTTTAGCTCTAACACTGATGATCCACCTACAAATGTGAACTGACGTTCAAAAATAAAACATTTGAAAACGGACCATTTTCCACATTTCTGAAGCATGACGTAATGGGGGGTGTTATCTCTTTTGTCAAAAATCAGCCGTTTTTGCTCGAACATTAAATGCCTCCAAATGGTATTTAATTAACTTCCCGGGGTGAAGAAACCCTTTTTGAGAACTCAGAGTGAGTAAATTGGCCATTTTCGCGCACTTTTAACCATTCCATAAATCTTGCGTTTAGGGCCCCTGGAAGCATGAAAATCAGTTTAAACATGCTAATTTTAGCTCTAACACTGATGATCCACCTACAAATGTGAACTGACGTTCAAAAATAAAACATTTGAAAACGGACCATTTTCCACATTTCTGAAGCATGACGTAATGGGGGGGTGTTATCTCTTTTGTCAAAAATCAGCTGTTTTTGATTGAACATTAAATGCCTCCAAATAGTATTTAATTCACTTCCCGAGCCCCTGGAAGCATGAAAATCACTTTAAACATGCTAATTTTAGCTCTAACACTGATGATCCACCTACAAATGTGAACTGACGTTCAAAAATAAAACATTTGAAAACGGACCATTTTCCACATTTCTGAAGCATGACGTAATGGGGGGGTGTTATCTCTTTTGTCAAAAATCAGCTGTTTTTGATTGAACATTAAATGCCTCCAAATAGTATTTAATTCACTTCCCGAGCCCCTGGAAGCATGAAAATCACTTTAAACATGCTAATTTTAGCTCTAACACTGATGATCCACCTACAAATGTGAACTGACGTTCAAAAATAAAACATTTGAAAACGGACCATTTTCCACATTTCTGAAGCATGACGTAATGGGGGGTTGTTATCTCTTTTGTCAAAAATCAGCCGTTTTTGCTCGAACATTAAATGCCTCCAAATGGTATTTAATTAAATTCCCGGGGTGAAGAAACCCTTTTTGAGAACTCAGAGTGAGTAAATTGGCCATTTTCATGCACTTTTAACCATTCCATAAATCTTGTGTTTAGGGCCCCTGGAAGCATGAAAATCACTTTAAACATGCTAATTTTAGCTCTAACACTGATGATCCACCTACAAATGTGAACTGACGTTCAAAAATTAAACATTTGATAACGGACCATTTTCCACATTTCTGAAGCATGACGTAATGGGGGGGTGTTATCTCTTTTGTCACAAATCAGCTGTTTTTGATTGAACATTAAATGCCTCCAAATAGTATTTAATTCACTTCCCGAGCCCCTGGAAGCATGAAAATCACTTTAAACATGCTAATTTTAGCTCTAACACTGATGATCCACCTACAAATGTGAAGTGACGTTCAAAAATAAAACATTTGAAAACGGACCATTTTCCACATTTCTGAAGCATGACGTAATGGGGGGGTGTTATCTCTTTTGTCAAAAATCAGCCGTTTTTGCTCGAACATTAAATGTCTCCAAATGGTATTTAATTAAATTCCCGGGGTGAAGAAACCCTTTTTGAGAACTCAGAGTGAGTAAATTGGCCATTTTCATGCACTTTTAACCATTCCATAAATCTTGTGTTTAGGGCCCCTGGAAGCATGAAAATCACTTTAAACATGCTAATTTTAGCTCTAACACTGATGATCCACCTACAAATGTGAACTGACGTTCAAAAATTAAACATTTGATAACGGACCATTTTCCACATTTCTGAAGCATGACGTAATGGGGGGGTGTTATCTCTTTTGTCACAAATCAGCTGTTTTTGATTGAACATTAAATGCCTCCAAATAGTATTTAATTCACTTCCCGAGCCCCTGGAAGCATGAAAATCACTTTAAACATGCTAATTTTAGCTCTAACACTGATGATCCACCTACAAATGTGAACTGACGTTCAAAAATATAACATTTGAAAACGGACCATTTTCCACATTTCTGAAGCATGACGTAATGGGGGGGTGTTATCTCTTTTGTCAAAAATCAGCCGTTTTTGCTCGAACATTAAATGCCTCCAAATGGTATTTAATTAACTTCCCGGGGTGAAGAAACCCTTTTTGAGAACTCAGAGTGAGTAAATTGGCCATTTTCGCGCACTTTTAACCATTCCATAAATCTTGTGTTTAGGGCCCCTGGAAGCATGAAAATCACTTTAAACATGCTAATTTTAGCTCTAACACTGATGATCCACCTACAAATGTGAACTGACGTTCAAAAATAAAACATTTGAAAACGGAATATTTTCCACATTTCTGAAGCATGACGTAATGGGGGGGTGTTATTTCTTTTGTCAAAAATCAGCTGTTTTTGATTGAACATTAAATGCCTCCAAATAGTATTTAATTCACTTCCCGAGCCCCTGGAAGCATGAAAATCACTTTAAACATGCTAATTTTAGCTCTAACACTGATGATCCACCTACAAATGTGAACTGACGTTCAAAAATAAAACATTTGAAAACGGACCATTTTCCACATTTCTGAAGCATGACGTAATGGGGGGGTGTTATCTCTTTTGTCGAAAATCAGCCGTTTTTGCTCGAACATTAAATGCCTCCAAATGGTATTTAATTAACTTCCCGGGGTGAAGAAACCCTTGTTGAGAACTCAGAGTGAGTAAATTGGCCATTTTCGCGCACTTTTAACCATTCCATAAATCTTGCGTTTAGGGCCCCTGGAAGCATGAAAATCAGTTTAAACATGCTAATTTTAGCTCTAACACTGATGATCCACCTACAAATGTGAACTGACGTTCAAAAATAAAACATTTGAAAACGGACCATTTTCCACATTTCTGAAGCATGACGTAATGGGGGGGTGTTATCTCTTTTGTCAAAAATCAGCTGTTTTTGATTGAACATTAAATGCCTCCAAATAGTATTTAATTCACTTCCCGAGCCCCTGGAAGCATGAAAATCACTTTAAACATGCTAATTTTAGCTCTAACACTGATGACCCACCTACAAATGTGAACTGACGTTCAAAAATAAAACATTTGAAAACGGACCATTTTCCACATTCCTGAAGCATGACGTAATGGGGGGGTGTTATCTCTTTTGTCGAAAATCAGCCGTTTTTGCTCGAACATTAAATGCCTCCCAATGGTATTTAATTAACTTCCCGGGGTGAAGAAACCCTTTTTGAGAACTCAGAGTGAGTAAATTGGCCATTTTCATGCACTTTTAACCATTCCATAAATCTTGTGTTTAGGGCCCCTGGAAGCATGAAAATCACTTTAAACATGCTAATTTTAGCTCTAACACTGATGATCCACCTACAAATGTGAACTGACGTTCAAAATTAAAACATTTGAAAACGGACCATTTTCCACATTTCTGAAGCATGACGTAATGGGGGGGTGTTATTTCTTTTGTCAAAAATCAGCTGTTTTTGATTGAACATTAAATGCCTCCAAATAGTATTTAATTCACTTCCCGAGCCCCTGGAAGCATGAAAATCACTTTAAACATGCTAATTTTAGCTCTAACACTGATGATCCACCTACAAATGTGAACTGACGTTCAAAAATAAAACATTTGAAAACGGACCATTTTCCACATTTCTGAAGCATGACGTAATGGGGGGTGTTATCTCTTTTGTCAAAAATCAGCCGTTTTTGCTCGAACATTAAATGCCTCCAAATGGTATTTAATTAACTTCCCGGGGTGAAGAAACCCTTTTTGAGAACTCAGAGTGAGTAAATTGGCCATTTTCGCGCACTTTTAACCATTCCATAAATCTTGCGTTTAGGGCCCCTGGAAGCATGAAAATCAGTTTAAACATGCTAATTTTAGCTCTAACACTGATGATCCACCTACAAATGTGAACTGACGTTCAAAAATAAAACATTTGAAAACGGACCATTTTCCACATTTCTGAAGCATGACGTAATGGGGGGGTGTTATCTCTTTTGTCAAAAATCAGCTGTTTTTGATTGAACATTAAATGCCTCCAAATAGTATTTAATTCACTTCCCGAGCCCCTGGAAGCATGAAAATCACTTTAAACATGCTAATTTTAGCTCTAACACTGATGATCCACCTACAAATGTGAACTGACGTTCAAAAATAAAACATTTGAAAACGGACCATTTTCCACATTTCTGAAGCATGACGTAATGGGGGGGTGTTATCTCTTTTGTCAAAAATCAGCTGTTTTTGATTGAACATTAAATGCCTCCAAATAGTATTTAATTCACTTCCCGAGCCCCTGGAAGCATGAAAATCACTTTAAACATGCTAATTTTAGCTCTAACACTGATGATCCACCTACAAATGTGAACTGACGTTCAAAAATAAAACATTTGAAAACGGACCATTTTCCACATTTCTGAAGCATGACGTAATGGGGGGTTGTTATCTCTTTTGTCAAAAATCAGCCGTTTTTGCTCGAACATTAAATGCCTCCAAATGGTATTTAATTAAATTCCCGGGGTGAAGAAACCCTTTTTGAGAACTCAGAGTGAGTAAATTGGCCATTTTCATGCACTTTTAACCATTCCATAAATCTTGTGTTTAGGGCCCCTGGAAGCATGAAAATCACTTTAAACATGCTAATTTTAGCTCTAACACTGATGATCCACCTACAAATGTGAACTGACGTTCAAAAATTAAACATTTGATAACGGACCATTTTCCACATTTCTGAAGCATGACGTAATGGGGGGGTGTTATCTCTTTTGTCACAAATCAGCTGTTTTTGATTGAACATTAAATGCCTCCAAATAGTATTTAATTCACTTCCCGAGCCCCTGGAAGCATGAAAATCACTTTAAACATGCTAATTTTAGCTCTAACACTGATGATCCACCTACAAATGTGAAGTGACGTTCAAAAATAAAACATTTGAAAACGGACCATTTTCCACATTTCTGAAGCATGACGTAATGGGGGGGTGTTATCTCTTTTGTCAAAAATCAGCCGTTTTTGCTCGAACATTAAATGTCTCCAAATGGTATTTAATTAAATTCCCGGGGTGAAGAAACCCTTTTTGAGAACTCAGAGTGAGTAAATTGGCCATTTTCATGCACTTTTAACCATTCCATAAATCTTGTGTTTAGGGCCCCTGGAAGCATGAAAATCACTTTAAACATGCTAATTTTAGCTCTAACACTGATGATCCACCTACAAATGTGAACTGACGTTCAAAAATTAAACATTTGATAACGGACCATTTTCCACATTTCTGAAGCATGACGTAATGGGGGGGTGTTATCTCTTTTGTCACAAATCAGCTGTTTTTGATTGAACATTAAATGCCTCCAAATAGTATTTAATTCACTTCCCGAGCCCCTGGAAGCATGAAAATCACTTTAAACATGCTAATTTTAGCTCTAACACTGATGATCCACCTACAAATGTGAACTGACGTTCAAAAATATAACATTTGAAAACGGACCATTTTCCACATTTCTGAAGCATGACGTAATGGGGGGGTGTTATCTCTTTTGTCAAAAATCAGCCGTTTTTGCTCGAACATTAAATGCCTCCAAATGGTATTTAATTAACTTCCCGGGGTGAAGAAACCCTTTTTGAGAACTCAGAGTGAGTAAATTGGCCATTTTCGCGCACTTTTAACCATTCCATAAATCTTGTGTTTAGGGCCCCTGGAAGCATGAAAATCACTTTAAACATGCTAATTTTAGCTCTAACACTGATGATCCACCTACAAATGTGAACTGACGTTCAAAAATAAAACATTTGAAAACGGAATATTTTCCACATTTCTGAAGCATGACGTAATGGGGGGGTGTTATTTCTTTTGTCAAAAATCAGCTGTTTTTGATTGAACATTAAATGCATCCAAATAGTATTTAATTCACTTCCCGAGCCCCTGGAAGCATGAAAATCACTTTAAACATGCTAATTTTAGCTCTAACACTGATGATCCACCTACAAATGTGAACTGACGTTCAAAAATAAAACATTTGAAAACGGACCATTTTCCACATTTCTGAAGCATGACGTAATGGGGGGGTGTTATCTCTTTTGTCGAAAATCAGCCGTTTTTGCTCGAACATTAAATGCCTCCAAATGGTATTTAATTAACTTCCCGGGGTGAAGAAACCCTTGTTGAGAACTCAGAGTGAGTAAATTGGCCATTTTCGCGCACTTTTAACCATTCCATAAATCTTGCGTTTAGGGCCCCTGGAAGCATGAAAATCAGTTTAAACATGCTAATTTTAGCTCTAACACTGATGATCCACCTACAAATGTGAACTGACGTTCAAAAATAAAACATTTGAAAACGGACCATTTTCCACATTTCTGAAGCATGACGTAATGGGGGGGTGTTATCTCTTTTGTCAAAAATCAGCTGTTTTTGATTGAACATTAAATGCCTCCAAATAGTATTTAATTCACTTCCCGAGCCCCTGGAAGCATGAAAATCACTTTAAACATGCTAATTTTAGCTCTAACACTGATGACCCACCTACAAATGTGAACTGACGTTCAAAAATAAAACATTTGAAAACGGACCATTTTCCACATTTCTGAAGCATGACTTAATGGGGGGGTGTTATCTCTTTTGTCAAAAAACAGCTGTTTTTGATTGAACATTAAATGCCTCCAAATAGTATTTAATTCACTTCCCGAGCCCCTTGAAGCATGAAAATCACTTTAAACATGCTAATTTTAGCTCTAACACTGATGATCCACCTACAAATGTGAACTGACGTTCAAAAATAAAACATTTGAAAACGGACCATTTTCCACATTTCTGAAGCATGACTTAATGGAGGGGTGTTATCTCTTTTGTCAAAAATCAGCCGTTTATGCTCGAACATTAAATGCCTCCAAAAGGTATTTAATTAAATTCCCGGGGTGAAGAAACCCTTTTTGAGAACTCAGAGTGAGTAAATTGGCCATTTTCATGCACTTTTAACCATTCCATAAATCTTGTGTTTAGGGCCCCTGGAAGCATGAAAATCACTTTAAACATGCTAATTTTAGCTCTAACACTGATGATCCACCTACAAATGTGAACTGACGTTCAAAAATTAAACATTTGATAACGGACCATTTTCCACATTTCTGAAGCATGACGTAATGGGGGGGTGTTATCTCTTTTGTCACAAATCAGCTGTTTTTGATTGAACATTAAATGCCTCCAAATAGTATTTAATTCACTTCCCGAGCCCCTGGAAGCATGAAAATCACTTTAAACATGCTAATTTTAGCTCTAACACTGATGATCCACCTACAAATGTGAACTGACGTTCAAAAATATAACATTTGAAAACGGACCATTTTCCACATTTCTGAAGCATGACGTAATGGGGGGGTGTTATCTCTTTTGTCGAAAATCAGCCGTTTTTGCTCGAACATTAAATGCCTCCAAATGGTATTTAATTAACTTCCCGGGGTGAAGAAACCCTTTTTGAGAACTCAGAGTGATTAAATTGGCCATTTTCATGGACTTTTAACCATTCCATAAATCTTGTGTTTAGGGCCCCTGGAAGCATGAAAATCACTTTAAACATGCTAATTTTAGCTCTAACACTGATGATCCACCTACAAATGTGAACTGACGTTCAAAAATAAAACATTTGAAAATTGACCTTTTTCCACATTTCTGAAGCATGACGTAATGGGGGGGTGTTCTCACTTTTGTCAAAAATCAGCTGTTTTTGATTGAGCATTAAATGCCTCCAAATAGTATTTAATTCACTTCCCGAGCCCCTGGAAGCATGAAAATCACTTTAAACATGCTAATTTTAGCTCTAACACTGATGATCCACCTACAAATGTGAACTGACGTTCAAAAATAAAACATTTGAAAACGGACCATTTTCCACATTTCTGAAGCATGACGTAATGGGGGGGTGTTATCTCTTTTGTCGAAGATCAGCAGTTTTTGCTCGAACATTAAATGCCTCCAAATGGTATTTAATTAACTTCCCGGGGTGAAGAAACCCTTTTTGAGAACTCAGAGTGAGTAAATTGGCCATTTTCATGCACTTTTAACCATTCCATAAATCTTGTGTTTAGGGCCCCTGGAAGCATGAAAATCACTTTAAACATGCTAATTTTAGCTCTAACACTGATGATCCACCTACAAATGTGAACTGACGTTCAAAAATAAAACATTTGAAAGCGGACCATTTTCCACATTTCTGAAGCATGACGTAATGGGGGGGTGTTATCTCTTTTGTCAAAAATCAGCCGTTTTTGCTCGAACATTAAATGCCTCCAAATGGTATTTAATTAACTTCCCGGGGTGAAGAAACCCTTTTTGAGAACTCAGAGTGAGTAAATTGGCCATTTTCGTGCACTTTTAACCATTCCATAAATCTTGTGTTTAGGGCCCCTGGAAGCATGAAAATCACTTTAAACATGCTAATTTTAGCTCTAACACTGATGATCCACCTACAAATGTGAACTGACGTTCAAAAATAAAACATTTGAAAACGGACCATTTTCCACATTTCTGAAGCATGACGTAATGGGGGGGTGTTATCTCTTTTGTCAAAAATCAGCTGTTTTTGATTGAACATTAAATGCCTCCAAATAGTATTTAATTCACTTCCCGAGCCCCTGGAAGCATGAAAATCACTTTAAACGTGCTAATTTTAGCTCTAACACTGATGATCCACCTACAAATGTGAACTGACGTTCAAAAATAAAACATTTGAAAACGGACCATTTTCCACATTCCTGAAGCATGACGTAATGGGGGGGTGTTATCTCTTTTGTCGAAAATCAGCCGTTTTTGCTCGAACATTAAATGCCTCCCAATGGTATTTAATTAACTTCCCGGGGTGAAGAAACCCTTTTTGAGAACTCAGAGTGAGTAAATTGGCCATTTTCATGCACTTTTAACCATTCCATAAATCTTGTGTTTAGGGCCCCTGGAAGCATGAAAATCACTTTAAACATGCTAATTTTAGCTCTAACACTGATGATCCACCTACAAATGTGAACTGACGTTCAAAATTAAAACATTTGAAAACGGACCATTTTCCACATTTCTGAAGCATGACGTAATGGGGGGGTGTTATTTCTTTTGTCAAAAATCAGCTGTTTTTGATTGAACATTAAATGCCTCCAAATAGTATTTAATTCACTTCCCGAGCCCCTGGAAGCATGAAAATCACTTTAAACATGCTAATTTTAGCTCTAACACTGATGATCCACCTACAAATGTGAACTGACGTTCAAAAATAAAACATTTGAAAACGGACCATTTTCCACATTTCTGAAGCATGACGTAATGGGGGGTGTTATCTCTTTTGTCAAAAATCAGCCGTTTTTGCTCGAACATTAAATGCCTCCAAATGGTATTTAATTAACTTCCCGGGGTGAAGAAACCCTTTTTGAGAACTCAGAGTGAGTAAATTGGCCATTTTCGCGCACTTTTAACCATTCCATAAATCTTGCGTTTAGGGCCCCTGGAAGCATGAAAATCAGTTTAAACATGCTAATTTTAGCTCTAACACTGATGATCCACCTACAAATGTGAACTGACGTTCAAAAATAAAACATTTGAAAACGGACCATTTTCCACATTTCTGAAGCATGACGTAATGGGGGGGTGTTATCTCTTTTGTCAAAAATCAGCTGTTTTTGATTGAACATTAAATGCCTCCAAATAGTATTTAATTCACTTCCCGAGCCCCTGGAAGCATGAAAATCACTTTAAACATGCTAATTTTAGCTCTAACACTGATGATCCACCTACAAATGTGAACTGACGTTCAAAAATAAAACATTTGAAAACGGACCATTTTCCACATTTCTGAAGCATGACGTAATGGGGGGGTGTTATCTCTTTTGTCAAAAATCAGCTGTTTTTGATTGAACATTAAATGCCTCCAAATAGTATTTAATTCACTTCCCGAGCCCCTGGAAGCATGAAAATCACTTTAAACATGCTAATTTTAGCTCTAACACTGATGATCCACCTACAAATGTGAACTGACGTTCAAAAATAAAACATTTGAAAACGGACCATTTTCCACATTTCTGAAGCATGACGTAATGGGGGGGTGTTATCTCTTTTGTCAAAAATCAGCCGTTTTTGCTCGAACATTAAATGCCTCCAAATGGTATTTAATTAAATTCCCGGGGTGAAGAAACCGTTTTTGAGAACTCAGAGTGAGTAAATTGGCCATTTTCATGCACTTTTAACCATTCCATAAATCTTGTGTTTAGGGCCCCTGGAAGCATGAAAATCACTTTAAACATGCTAATTTTAGCTCTAACACTGATGATCCACCTACAAATGTGAACTGACGTTCAAAAATTAAACATTTGATAACGGACCATTTTCCACATTTCTGAAGCATGACGTAATGGGGGGGTGTTATCTCTTTTGTCACAAATCAGCTGTTTTTGATTGAACATTAAATGCCTCCAAATAGTATTTAATTCACTTCCCGAGCCCCTGGAAGCATGAAAATCACTTTAAACATGCTAATTTTAGCTCTAACACTGATGATCCACCTACAAATGTGAACTGACGTTCAAAAATATAACATTTGAAAACGGACCATTTTCCACATTTCTGAAGCATGACGTAATGGGGGGGTGTTATCTCTTTTGTCGAAAATCAGCCGTTTTTGCTCGAACATTAAATGCCTCCAAATGGTATTTAATTAACTTCCCGGGGTGAAGAAACCCTTTTTGAGAACTCAGAGTGAGTAAATTGGCCATTTTCATGGACTTTTAACCATTCCATAAATCTTGTGTTTAGGGCCCCTGGAAGCATGAAAATCACTTTAAACATGCTAATTTTAGCTCTAACACTGATGATCCACCTACAAATGTGAACTGACGTTCAAAAATAAAACATTTGAAAACGGACCATTTTCCACATTTCTGAAGCATGACGTAATGGGGGGGTGTTATCTCTTTTGTCAAAAATCAGCCGTTTTTGCTCGAACATTAAATGCCTCCAAATGGTATTTAATTAACTTCCCGGGGTGAAGAAACCCTTTTTGAGAACTCAGAGTGAGTAAATTGGCCATTTTCGCGCACTTTTAACCATTCCATAAATCTTGTGTTTAGGGCCCCTGGAAGCATGAAAATCACTTTAAACATGCTAATTTTAGCTCTAACACTGATGATCCACCTACAAATGTGAACTGACGTTCAAAAATAAAACATTTGAAAATGGACCATTTTCCACATTTCTGAAGCATGACGTAATGGGGGGGTGTTATCTCTTTTGTCGAAAATCAGCCGTTTTTGCTCGAACATTAAATGCCTCCAAATGGTATTTAATTAACTTCCCGGGGTGAAGAAACCCTTTTTGAGAACTCAGAGTGAGTAAATTGGCCATTTTCGCCTACTTTTAACCATTCCATAAATCTTGTGTTTAGGGCCCCTGGAAGCATGAAAATGACTTTAAACATGCTAATTTTAACTCTAACACTGATGATCCACCTACAAATGTGAACTGACGTTTAAAAAATAAAACATTTGAAAACGGACCATTTTCCACATTTCTGAAGCATGACGTAATGGGGGGGTGTTATCTCTTTTGTCAAAAATCAGCTGTTTTTGATTGAACATTAAATGCCTCCAAATAGTATTTAATTCACTTCCCGAGCCCCTGGAAGCATGAAAATCACTTTAAACGTGCTAATTTTAGCTCTAACACTGATGATCCACCTACAAATGTGAACTGACGTTCAAAAATAAAACATTTGAAAACTGACCATTTTCCACATTCCTGAAGCATGACGTAATGGGGGGGTGTTATCTCTTTTGTCGAAAATCAGCCGTTTTTGCTCGAACATTAAATGCCTCCAAATGGTATTTAATTAACTTCCCGGGGTGAAGAAACCCTTTTTGAGAACTCAGAGTGAGTACATTGGCCATTTTCATGCACGTTTAACCATTCCATAAATCTTGTGTTTAGGGCCCCTGGAAGCATGAAAATCACTTTAAACATGCTAATTTTAGCTCTAACACTGATGATCCACCTACAAATGTGAACTGACGTTCAAAATTAAAACATTTGAAAACGGACCATTTTCCACATTTCTGAAGCATGACGTAATGGGGGGGTGTTATCTCTTTTGTCAAAAATCAGCTGTTTTTGATTGAACATTAAATGCCTCCAAATAGTATTTAATTCACTTCCCGAGCCCCTGGAAGCATGAAAATCACTTTAAACATGCTAATTTTAGCTCTAACACTGATGATCCACCTACAAATGTGAACTGACGTTCAAAAATAAAACATTTGAAAACAGACCATTTTCCACATTTCTGAAGCATGACGTAATGGGGGGGGGGGTGTTATCTCTTTTGTCGAAAATCAGCCGTTTTTGCTCGAACATTAAATGCCTCCAAATGGTATTTAATTAACTTCCCGGGGTGAAGAAACCCTTTTTGAGAACTCAGAGTGAGTAAATTGGCCATTTTCATGCACTTTTCCATTCCATAAATCTTGTGTTAAGAAACCCTGGAAGCATGAAAATCACTTTAAACATGCTAATTTTAGCTCTAACACTGATGATCCACCTACAAATGTGAACTGACATTAAAAAATAAAACATTTGATAACGGACCATTTTCCACATTTCTGAAGCATGACGTAATGGGGGGGTGTTATCTCTTTTGTCAAAAATCAGCTGTTTTTGATTGAACATTAAATGCCTCCAAATAGTATTTAATTCAGTTCCCGAGCCCCTGGAAGCATGAAAATCACTTTAAACATGCTAATTTTAGCTCTAACACTGATGATCCACCTACAAATGTGAACTGACGTTCAAAAATAAAACATTTGAAAACGGACCATTTTCCACATTTCTGAAGCATGACGTAATGGGGGGGGTGTTATCTCTTTTGTCGAAAATCAGCCGTTTTTGCTCGAACATTAAATGCCTCCAAATGGTATTTAATTAACTTCCCGGGGTGAAGAAACCCTTTTTGAGAACTCAGAGTGAGTAAATTGGCCATTTTCATGGAAAGGGGCGACCACTCGATCCCCCCGAATGTATGGTGGAGTACCCCGATCCCCCCGGGAAGCCATTTTGGGCGGGAGGCGCGTCTCGGCTGGTATGCCCAAAGCGGCTTAGCCGGGGCGCGCTTTTTCCCGCCCAAGAGTGGGTTGTCCTAGACACTGAAGCCGTCAGCCATGCCCCGCAGGCGGGAGGAGGCGGGTTTACGCCCGCCCAAAGAAGAATAAAAGGAGCGATAGTCCAAGGAAGCATCCTCTTGTTCCTGTGCTCTGAAGCTGAACCTCCTCGCTGCACGTGAGCTCGAGACGGAACGAAGAGCCAATTTTGAAATTTGTAATTTCTCTTTTTCTCTTCTAGCACTACAAATCTAGTCCAGGACCTTCCACCTACGTGGGGAAAGGGTATGCTGGAATTTTAACAGGGGAAAGTGTACGAGGCCCCAGGGGTCATGCAAGTTTAGGCACGACTGTGGGGGGTGTGGACAGTCCTCGCATCCCGAGACCATGTGCAGAGCCAAAACAGGTGATAACGGAAGTAGGGGAAGCGCCAAACAGGTCTGACATAGTCCGAGGGGCGCCTTTACCTACACCAGTTGATACCATGGCAATGATTCCTTGGCTCAGTGAATACCCGGATCATGTCTCCACTGGGGTGTTGCGAGACGGTTTTTCGTATGGTTTCCGCATCCCGGTGGGGAATTTTCAGGGTAAAGCGCATTGTAGGAACCAACTATCTGTCCTGCAGAATACGGCGGTGGTGCAAGCAAAGATTGGGAGAGAGGTGACCCGGGGTCGGGTTGCCGGACCATTCGACATGCCACCAGTTCCTAATTTTGTTTGTTCACCCTTGGGAGTGGTCCCCAAGAAGGACCCGGGTGAGTTTAGACTGATACATAACTTGTCAGCTCCAAGAGGTCTGTCAGTGAATGATGCGATAGACCCGGAGGTGTGTTCGGTGCGGTACGCATCCTTCGATGATGCCGTCGCCATGTTGAATCGCCTGGGGCCCGGGGCGCTGATGGCCAAGTCAGACATCGAGTCAGCGTTCCGGTTGCTCCCGGTACACCCAGACGATCATCGTCTCCTGGGTTTTATGTTTCAGGGGCGCTATTACATGGATAAATGTATCCCGATGGGCTGTTCCATATCTTGTGCTTATATTGAGAAATTCAGTTGTTTCCTGCAATGGGCATTCACAAGAATGACGGGGTTTCAGCATGTTATGCATTATCTTGACGATTTTCTGTTCCTGGGGGCAGCCGGGGATACAGAATGTGCACAGGCTTTAAAAGAATTTTGTGGTCTGATGAGTCAGTTTGGTGTGCCATTGGCGCCAGGTAAGACTGTGGGGCCATCAACTTTGCTCGAGTTTCTTGGAATAGAGCTCGATTCCGAAGAAGGTTGCTTCCGGTTGCCCGAAGAAAAGGTGCGGAAATTCAGGGCCTCGCTTGAGGCATGCATTAGGGAGACTAAGGTGAACTTGCATCAATTGCAGCAGACTGTGAGTCAGTTGAATTTTGCCCTTAGAATAATGCCAATGGCCCGCCCTTTTTCCCGCTCGATTGCACAAGCCATGGTCGGTCTTAAAGAGGGGCACCACCGCACGAGGCTCTCGGCAGAGATTCGCCAGGACATGCGCATTTGGTTGGCATTCCTGGCGGATTTCAATGGTCGGGTTGTCTGGACCAAGCCGGCGATGTCCTCCGAGGAGTTGGGGCTGTGGACAGATTCGGCGGGGAGTATAGGCTTTGGCGCCATATTTGGCAATCACTGGTCGGCTCAAACGTGGCCGTCATGGTGGCACGAGTGTGGACTTACAAGTAACATTGCCTTTCTCGAACTGTTCCCTATTCTGGTGGCTTTGAAAACATGGCCTGAGGGGTTTAGGGATCACTCTGTGGTGTTCTGGTCTGATAACATGACCGTGGTTGAGTGTATCAATAGTCAGGCAGCACGATGCAAATGGATTCTGAGGTTGCTCAAAGAAATTGTTTTACTATGTATGCAATTGAACGTGCTCTTTAGGGCGAGGCATGTGCCAGGGGTGCTGAATCAGGCTGCTGATGCGCTTTCTCGTTTCCGTATGCAGGCCTTCTGGGGTTTTCTGCCCACAGCGGACCCGGTGGCGGCACCATTTCCCGAAGCTCTCTGGTCTCTCGGTGCCCCGAACTACAAAACCTCGTGGGAGAGAGTTTAGCACCCAGGACAAGGAAGGCATATGAAGGGGCGTTCCGTTCCTATTGGTCCTTTTTGGGTTCTGCTAGGGGGGAGCTTTGGGGCCAGGAAGAATTTGTCATAAAGTTTTTACTGTCATTATGCAGGGCAGGCAAATCAGTGGCTACGGCCCAGAGGCATCGGCCCGCCATTTCCTTCATGGCGCGGGCTCATGGTATCCAGGACCCTACAGCGTCTTTCGTAGTGCAGAAAGCGCTGCGTGGGTGGCAACGCCTTGAGGGTCGCAGAGTAGATGAAAGGCACCCGATAGGTCTGGATAGGTTGGCCCTGTTACTGTCCGTACTCCCTGCGACATGTTCATCCCAGTCGGAAACAGTGTTATTCCGGGCCGCTTTTGCATTAGCATTCCATGGGGCTATGCGGGTAAGCGAACTGGTGGCAAAAAACAAGCAGGATACGGGGGGGTGGACTGTGCCGAGAGCACATTCAAGTAAAGGGGGAGACGATGATTGTCTCGTTTGTCAGGTCCAAGATCGATCAGGGGGCGATCGGGGACAGTGTAGTAGTCCAGCGGATTCCCGGATCTCCCATGTGCCCGGTTGTATGCGCTGAGGAGTATTTGGCGCAGAGGGCGGCATCATGGGGGGGACCTTGCTGAGACACGCAGATGCCACGCCACTGACGAGGTTTCAGTTCCAGCGGGTGCTTGCAATGGCAATTTCGGCCGCGGGCTTGAACCCGGGCGAGTTTGGGACCCATTCCTTCCGGATAGGGGCTGCTACAGAGGCTACAGCCAGGGGTCTGAGTGTGGAAAAAGTGAAACAGTTGGGGCGTTGGTCCTCGAATTGTTACAAAAGGTATGTGCGGTTGCACATGTTGTGAAGCTGATATCATGTACTCACGCTTCTTGTCTTTGTTTGGTTACAGTTTCGCAAACCTACGAGGCGGGGGCGGACTGTGCAGTCGACCCGACACCGGGGAACCAGCGGTCAGAGATCACCGGCTGATGAAAGAGTGGTGTGGGTCGTGGGCCACTCATACGTGAGGCGTGCCGTGGACATATTCAAGGCAGGTGACATGATTCATACGGCTGGGGAATACGGGTACAGGGTGACCTTCTACGGAAGGGGCGGGCTCTGTATTGACCAGTTTCAACATTTTCTTGAGGGTTTGTTAGGGCGGACAAGGTCACCGCCATCTATAATCATAGTACATCTTGGGGGCAATGATTTGGTGACCACTGGTAGACGACTACTTCTCGAGGCGATACTATCCACAGTAAGTTGGTTGGCGAGAAGGGTTCCAGGGTGCACGATTGCATGGTCCCATATGATTCCACGTAAGGTGTGGCGGGGGGCTACTTCAGTGTCTGCTATAAATCATTCTGTGAAAAAGGTGAATAACAAGCTTGGTAGACTGTTCCGTACAAGTACATTGCATTAGATTCCTCATGGTTGTATCAGGGGGGACAATATGTATCTAGAGGATGGGGTCCATTTGTCCCGGGTGGGGAATTCTTTACTCATAGGAGACCTCGTAGCCTGGTTAAGGAGTTTACAGCATGACCTTTAGGTAGGAGTTTTGTGGGGGGTCCGGATAGCCGGTCAACTATCCGGCCTGTGGCGGTAAGTTCATGATCGGTGAGCAGTCATTGGAAGATCCCTAGGGGGGGGCGTCACCCATTACGGATGGGAGCACCCGGGGGGAGGTGGCCATTGGCCCCTCAACGGGGAGGCGGTCCCTTCTAAAGGACGGGACGCCTAAAGGAAAGGGAAGGCGGTCAAGGCCCCTCCCTGGATAGGAGGGGCTACGGGCCCCTCCTGGGAATTTCCCGGGGCCAGGACATCTGCGACGGCAGATGTGGTAAGTTGTGTGGGGTGGGGAGGGGGGTCTACGCTACCTTCCTGACACCTCACACGAGTCCTCGGACGACCACGTAGATGGCGTCGAGTTAACAGGGGCCCCCGTCAAGACAAGGGAAATTGGTATGGCACATGAGGTGCAGTCCTCTGTGCGGCCGCCCCTCACAAGTGAGGGGGGAGTTCTGGTTTAGGGATCTGACACCGGTTACGACCTTGCCGTTGGCCCTTAACGTTAGGATGTACAATTTCAATTTGGAATGCATTTGTAAGGATGTTAGTATCGGCTAGGAGAACCTTTGTATTAGAAATGTGTTAAGGTTAGCCAAAACATCGTAATGTGGATATGAAATTGTACATGATATGAAACTGTTATTTTAATGTTTTTAATTTTGTTTCATATTTTAATAAATACGGCCGGGAGGGTAACTCCCTCCCGCCTTCCAAAAAGTTCAGAACTGTTTCCGGTTTCCCAATTCTTGGGGATTGTGTTGAGAGGGGGTGGCGGGTATCTCAGCCATATGCACTTTTCCATTCCATAAATCTTGTGTTTAGGACCCCTGGAAGCATGAAAATCACTTTAAACATGCTAATTTTAGCTCTAACACTGATGATCCACCTACAAATGTGAACTGACATTCAAAAATAAAACATTTGATAAAAGACCATTTTCCACATTTCTGAAGCATGACGTAATGGGGGGGTGTTATCTCTTTTGTCAAAAATCAGCTGTTTTTGATTGAACATTAAATGCCTCCAAATAGTATTTAATTCACTTCCCGAGCCCCTGGAAGCATGAAAATCACTTTAAACATGCTAATTTTAGCTCTAACACTGATGATCCACCTACAAATGTGAACTGACGTTCAAAAATAAAACATTTGAAAACTGACCATTTTCCACATTTCTGAAGCATGACGTAATGGGGGGGGTGTTATCTCTTTTGTCGAAAATCAGCCGTTTTTGCTCGAACATTAAATGCCTCCAAATGGTATTTAATTAACTTCCCAGGGTGAAGAAACCCTTTTTGAGAACTCAGAGTGAGTAAATTGGCCATTTTCATGCACTTTTAACCATTCCATAAATCTTGTGTTTAGGGCCCCTGGAAGCATGAAAATCACTTTAAACATGCTAATTTTAGCTCTAACACTGATGATCCACCTACAAATGTGAACTGACGTTCAAAAATAAAACATTTGAAAACGGACCATTTTCCACATTTCTGAAGCATGACGTAATGGGGGGGTGTTATCTCTTTTGTCAAAAATCAGCTGTTTTTGATTGAACATTAAATGCCTCCAAATAGTATTTAATTCACTTCCCGAGCCCCTGGAAGCATGAAAATCACTTTAAACATGCTAATTTTAGCTCTAACACTGATGATCCACCTACAAATGTGAACTGACGTTCAAAAATAAAACATTTGAAAATGGACCATTTTCCACATTTCTGAAGCATGACGTAATGGGGGGGTGTTATCTCTTTTGTCGAAAATCAGCCGTTTTTGCTCGAACATTAGATGCCTCCAAATGGTATTTAATTAACTTCCCGGGGTGAAGAAACCCTTTTTGAGAACTCAGAGTGAGTAAATTGGCCATTTTCATGCACTTTTCCATTCCATAAATCTTGTGTTTAGGACCCCTGGAAGCATGAAAATCACTTTAAACATGCTAATTTTAGCTCTAACACTGATGATCCACCTACAAATGTGAACTGACATTAAAAAATAAAACATTTGATAACGGACCATTTTCCACATTTCTGAAGCATGACGTAATGGGGGGTGTTATCTCTTTTGTCAAAAATCTGCTGTTTTTGATTGAACATTAAATGCCTCCAAATAGTATTTAATTCACTTCCCGAGCCCCTGGAAGCATGAAAATCACTTTAAACGTGCTAATTTTAGCTCTAACACTGATGATCCACCTACAAATGTGAACTGACGTTCAAAAATAAAACATTTGAAAACGGACCATTTTCCACATTTCTGAAGCATGACGTAATGGGGGTGTTATCTCTTTTGTCGAAAATCAGCAGTTTTTGCTCGAACATTAAATGCCTCCAAATGGTATTTAATTAACTTCCCAGGGTGAAGAAACCCTTTTTGAGAACTCAGAGTGAGTAAATTGGCCATTTTCATGCACTTTTAACCATTCCATAAATCTTGTGTTTAGGGCCCCTGGAAGCATGAAAATCACTTTAAACATGCTAATTTTAGCTCTAACGCTGATGATCCACCTACAAATGTGAACTGACGTTCAAAAATAAAACATTTGAAAACGGACCATTTTCCACATTTCTAAAGCATGACGTAATGGGGGGGTGTTATCTCTTTTGTCAAAAATCAGCTGTTTTTGATTGAACATTAAATGCCTCCAAATAGTATTTAATTCACTTCCCGAGCCCCTGGAAGCATGAAAATCACTTTAAACATGCTAATTTTAGCTCTAACACTGATGATCCACCTACAAATGTGAACTGACGTTCAAAAATAAAACATTTGAAAATGGACCATTTTCCACATTTCTGAAGCATGACGTATTGGGGGGGTGTTATCTCTTTTGTCGAAAATCAGCCGTTTTTGCTCGAACATTAGATGCCTCCAAATGGTATTTAATTAACTTCCCGGGGTGAAGAAACCCTTTTTGAGAACTCAGAGTGAGTAAATTGGCCATTTTCATGCACTTTTCCATTCCATAAATCTTGTGTTTAGGACCCCTGGAAGCATGAAAATCACTTTAAACATGCTAATTTTAGCTCTAACACTGATGATCCACCTACAAATGTGAACTGACATTAAAAAATAAAACATTTGATAACGGACCATTTTCCACATTTCTGAAGCATGACGTAATGGGGGGGTGTTATCTCTTTTGTCAAAAATCTGCTGTTTTTGATTGAACATTAAATGCCTCCAAATAGTATTTAATTCACTTCCCGAGCCCCTGGAAGCATGAAAATCACTTTAAACGTGCTAATTTTAGCTCTAACACTGATGATCCACCTACAAATGTGAACTGACGTTCAAAAATAAAACATTTGAAAACGGACCATTTTCCACATTTCTGAAGCATGACGTAATGGGGGTGTTATCTCTTTTGTCGAAAATCAGCAGTTTTTGCTCGAACATTAAATGCCTCCAAATGGTATTTAATTAACTTCCCGGGGTGAAGAAACCCTTTTTGAGAACTCAGAGTGAGTAAATTGGCCATTTTCATGCACTTTTAACCATTCCATAAATCTTGTGTTTAGGGCCCCTGGAAGCATGAAAATCACTTTAAACATGCTAATTTTAGCTCTAACACTGATGATCCACCTACAAATGTGAACTGACGTTCAAAACATAAAACATTTGAAAATGGACCATTTTCCACATTTCTGAAGCATGACGTAATGGGGGGTGTTATCTCTTTTGTCAAAAATCTGCTGTTTTTGCTTGAACATTAAATGCCTCCAAATAGTATTTAATTCACTTCCCGAGCCCCTGGAAGCATGAAAATCACTTTAAACATGCTAATTTTAGCTCTAACATTGATGATCCACCTACAAATGTGAACTGACGTTCAAAAATAAAACATTTGAAAACGGACCATTTTCCACATTTCTGAAGCATGACGTAATGGGGGGTGTTATCTCTTTTGTCGAAAATCAGCCGTTTTTGCTCGCACATTAAATGCCTCCAAATGGTATTTAATTAACTTCCCGGGGTGAAGAAACCCTTTTTGAGAACTCAGAGTGAGTAAATTGGCCAATTTCATGCACTTTTAACCATTCCATAAATCTTGTGTTTAGGGCCCCTGGAAGCATGAAAATCACTTTAAACATGCTAATTTTAGCTCTAACACTGATGATCCACCTACAAATGTGAATTGACGTTCAAAAATAAAACATTTGATAACGGACCATTTTCCACATTTCTGAAGCATGACGTAATGGGGGGGTGTTATCTCTTTTGTCACAAATCAGCTGTTTTTGATTGAACATTAAATGCCTCCAAATAGTATTTAATTCACTTCCCGAGCCCCTGGAAGCATGAAAATCACTTTAAACATGCTAATTTTAGCTCTAACACTGATGATCCACCTACAAATGTGAACTGACGTTCAAAAATATAACATTTAAAAACGGACCATTTTCCACATTTCTGAAGCATGACGTAATGGGGGGGTGTTATCTCTTTTGTCGAAAATCAGCCGTTTTTGCTCGAACATTAAATGCCTCCAAATGGTATTTAATTAACTTCCCGGGGTGAAGAAACCCTTTTTGAGAACTCAGAGTGAGTAAATTGGCCATTTTCATGGACTTTTAACCATTCCATAAATCTTGTGTTTAGGGCCCCTGGAAGCATGAAAATCACTTTAAACATGCTAATTTTAGCTCTAACACTGATGATCCACCTACAAATGTGAACTGACGTTCAAAAATAAAACATTTGAAAATGGACCATTTTCCACATTTCTGAAGCATGACGTAATGGGGGGGTGTTATCTCTTTTGTCAAAAATTAGCTGTTTTGATTGAGCATTAAATGCCTCCAAATAGTATTTAATTCACTTCCCGAGCCCCTGGAAGCATGAAAATCACTTTAAACATGCTAATTTTAGCTCTAACACTGATGATCCACCTACAAATGTGAACTGACATTCAAAAATAAAACATTTGAAAACGGACCATTTTCCACATTTCTGAAGCATGACGTAATGGGGGGGTGTTATCTCTTTTGTCAAAAATCAGCCGTTTTTGCTCGAACATTAAATGCCTCCAAATGGTATTTAATTAACTTCCCGGGGTGAAGAAACCATTTTTGAGAACTCAGAGTGAGTAAATTGGCCATTTTCGCGCACTTTTAACCATTCCATAAATCTTGTGTTTAGGGCCCCTGGAAGCATGAAAATCACTTTAAACATGCTAATTTTAGCTCTAACACTGATGATCCACCTACAAATGTGAACTGACGTTCAAAAATAAAACATTTGAAAACGGACCATTTTCCACATTTCTGAAGCATGACGTAATGGGGGGGTGTTATCTCTTTTGTCAAAAATCAGCTGTTTTTGCTTGAACATTAAATGCCTCCAAATAGTATTTAATTCACTTCCCGAGCCCCTGGAAGCATGAAAATCACTTTAAACATGCTAATTTTAGCTCTAACACTGATGATCCACCTACAAATGTGAACTGACGTTCAAAAATAAAACATTTGAAAACGGACCATTTTCCACATTCCTGAAGCATGACGTAATGGGGGGTGTTATCTCTTTTGTCGAAAATCAGCCGTTTTGGCTCGAACATTAAATGCCTCCAAATGGTATTTAATTAACTTCCCGGGGTGAAGAAACCCTTTTTGAGAACTCAGAGTGAGTAAATTGGCCATTTTCATGCACTTTTCCATTCCATAAATCTTGTGTTTAGGACCCCTGGAAGCATGCAAATCACTTTAAACATGCTAATTTTAGCTCTAACACTGATGATCCACCTACAAATGTGAACTGACATTAAAAAATAAAACATTTGATAACGGACCATTTTCCACATTTCTGAAGCATGACGTAATGGGGGGGTGTTATCTCTTTTGTCAAAAATCAGCTGTTTTTGATTGAACATTAAATGCCTCCAAATAGTATTTAATTCACTTCCCGAGCCCCTGGAAGCATGAAAATCACTTTAAACATGCTAATTTTAGCTCTAACACTGATGATCCACCTACAAATGTGAACTGACGTTCAAAAATAAAACATTTGAAAATGGACCATTTTCCACATTTCTGAAGCATGACGTAATGGGGGGTGTTATCTCTTTTGTCGAAAATCAGCCGTTTTTGCTCGAACATTAAATGCCTCCAAATGGTATTTAATTAACTTCCCGGGGTGAAGAAACCCTTTTTGAGAACTCAGAGTGAGTAAATTGGCCATTTTCATGCACTTTTAACCATTCCATAAATCTTGTGTTTAGGGACCCTGGAAGCATGAAAATCACTTTAAACATGCTAATTTTAGCTCTAACACTGATGATCCACCTACAAATGTGAACTGACGTTCAAAAATAAAACATTTGAAAACGGACCATTTTCCACATTTCTGAAGCATGACGTAATGGGGGGGATGTTATCTCTTTTGTCGAAAATCAGCCGTTTTTGCTCGAACATTAAATGCCTCCAAATGGTATTTAATTAACTTCCCGGGGTGAAAAAACCCTTTTTGAGAACTCAGAGTGAGTAAATTGGCCATTTTCATGCACTTTTAACCATTCCATAAATCTTGTGTTTAGGGCCCCTAGAAGCATGAAAATCACTTTAAACATGCTAATTTTAGCTCTAACACTGATGATCCACCTACAAATGTGAACTGACGTTCAAAAATAAAACATTTGAAAACGGACCATTTTCCACATTTCTGAAGCATGACGTAATGGGGGGGTGTTATCTCTTTTGTCGAAAATCAGCCTTTTTTGCTCGAACATTAAATGCCTCCAAATGGTATTTAATTAACTTCCCGGGGTGAAGAAACCCTTTTTGAGAACTCAGAGTGAGTAAATTGGCCATTTTCGCGCACTTTTAACCATTCCATAAATCTTGTGTTTAGGGCCCCTGGAAGCATGAAAATCACTTTAAACATGCTAATTTTAGCTCTAACACTGATGATCCACCTACAAATGTGAACTGACGTTCAAAAATAAAACATTTGAAAACGGACCATTTTCCACATTTCTGAAGCATGACGTAATGGGGGGGTGTTATCTCTTTTGTCAAAAATCAGCTGTTTTTGATTGAACATTAAATGCCTCCAAATGGTATTTAATTAACTTCCCGGGGTGAAGAAACCCTTTTTGAGAACTCAGAGTGAGTAAATTGGCCATTTTCATGCACTTTTCCATTCCATAAATCTTGTGTTTAGGACCCCTGGAAGCATGAAAATCACTTTAAACATGCTAATTTTAGCTCTAACACTGATGATCCACCTACAAATGTGAACTGACATTAAAAAATAAAACATTTGATAACGGACCATTTTCCACATTTCTGAAGCATGACGTAATGGGGGGTGTTATCTCTTTTGTCAAAAATCAGCTGTTTTTGATTGAACATTAAATGCCTCCAAATAGTATTTAATTCACTTCCCGAGCCCCTGGAAGCATGAAAATCACTTTAAACATGCTAATTTTAGCTCTAACACTGATGATCCACCTACAAATGTGAACTGACGTTCAAAAATAAAACATTTGAAAACGGACCATTTTCCACATTTCTGAAGCATGACGTAATGGGGGGGTGTTATCTCTTTTGTCGAAAATCAGCCGTTTTTGCTCGAACATTAAATGCCTCCAAATGGTATTTAATTAACTTCCCGGGGTGAAGAAACCCTTTTTGAGAACTCAGAGTGAGTAAATTGGCCATTTTCATGCACTTTTCCATTCCATAAATCTTGTGTTTAGGACCCCTGGAAGCATGAAAATCACTTTAAACATGCTAATTTTAGCTCTAACACTGATGATCCACCTAGAAATGTGAACTGACATTCAAAAATAAAACATTTGATAACGGACCATTTTCCACATTTCTGAAGCATGACGTAATGGGGGGGGGTGTTATCTCTTTTGTCAAAAATCAGCTGTTTTTGATTGAACATTAAATGCCTCCAAATAGTATTTAATTCACTTCCCGAGCCCCTGGAAGCATGAAAATCACTTTAAACATGCTAATTTTAGCTCTAACACTGATGATCCACCTACAAATGTGAACTGACGTTCAAAAATAAAACATTTGAAAACGGACCATTTTCCAGATTTCTGAAGCATGACGTAATGGGGGGGTGTTATCTCTTTTGTCGAAAATCAGCCGTTTTTGCTCGAACATTAAATGCCTCCAAATGGTATTTAATTAACTTCCCGGGGTGAAGAAACCCTTTTTGAGAACTCAGAGTGAGTAAATTGGCCATTTTCATGCACTTTTAACCATTCCCTAAATCTTGTGTTTGGGGACCCTGGAAGCATGAAAATCACTTTAAACATGCTAATTTTAGCTCTAACACTGATGATCCACCTACAAATGTGAACTGACGTTCAAAAATAAAACATTTGAAAACGGACCATTTTCCACATTTCTGAAGCATGACGTAATGGGGGGGTGTTATCTCTTTTGTCAAAAATCAGCTGTTTTTGATTGAACATTAAATGCCTCCAAATAGTATTTAATTCACTTCCCGAGCCCCTGGAAGCATGAAAATCACTTTAAACATGCTAATTTTAGCTCTAACACTGATGATCCACCTACAAATGTGAACTGACGTTCAAAAATAAAACATTTGAAAACGGACCATTTTCCACATTTCTGAAGCATGACATAATGGGGGGGTGTTATCTCTTTTGTCGAAAATCAGCCGTTTTTGCTCGAATATTAAATGCCTCCAAATGGTATTTAATTAACTTCCCGGGGTGAAGAAACCCTTTTTGAGAACTCAGAGTGAGTAAATTGGCCATTTTCATGCACTTTTAACCATTCCATAAATCTTGTGTTTAGGGCCCCTGGAAGCATGAAAATCACTTTAAACATGCTAATTTTAGCTCTAACACTGATGATCCACCTACAAATGTGAACTTACGTTCAAAAATAAAACATTTGAAAACGGACCATTTTCCACATTTCTGAAGCATGATGTAATGGGGGGGTGTTATCTCTTTTGTCAAAAATCTGCTGTTTTTGCTTGAACATTAAATGCCTCCAAATAGTATTTAACTCACTTCCCGAGCCCCGGAAGCATGAAAATCACTTTAAACATGCTAATTTTAGCTCTAACATTGATGATCCACCTACAAATGTGAACTGATGTTCAAAAATAAAACATTTGAAAACAGGCCATTTTCCACATTTCTGAAGCATGACGTAATGGGGGGGTGTTATCTCTTTTGTCGAAAATCAGCCGTTTTTGCTCGAACATTAAATGCCTCCAAATGGTATTTAATTAACTTCCCGGGGTGAAGAAACCCTTTTTGAGAACTCAGAGTGAGTAAATTGGCCATTTTCATGCACTTTTAACCATTCCATAAATCTTGTGTTTAGGGCACCTGGAAGCATGAAAATCACTTTAAACATGCTAATTTTAGCTCTAACACTGATGATCCACCTACAAATGTGAACTGACGTTCAAAAATAAAACATTTGAAAACGGACCATTTTCCACATTTCTGAAGCATGACGTAATGGGGGGGTGTTATCTCTTTTGTCAAAAATCAGCTGTTTTTGCTTGAACATTAAATGCCTCCAAATAGTATTTAATTCACTTCCCGAGCCCCTGGAAGCATGAAAATCACTTTAAACATGCTAATTTTAGCTCTAACACTGATGATCCACCTACAAATGTGAACTGATGTTCAAAAATAAAACATTTGAAAATGGACCATTTTCCACATTTCTGAAGCATGATGTAATGGGGGGGTGTTATCTCTTTTGTCGAAAATCAGCCTTTTTTGCTCGAACATTAAATGCCTCCAAATGGTATTTAATTAACTTCCCGGGGTGAAGAAACCCTTTTTGAGAACTCAGAGTGAGTAAATTGGCCATTTTCGCGCACTTTTAACCATTCCATAAATCTTGTGTTTAGGGCCCCTGGAAGCATGAAAATCACTTTAAACATGCTAATTTTAGCTCTAACACTGATGATCCACCTACAAATGTGAACTGACGTTCAAAAATAAAACATTTGAAAACGGACCATTTTCCACATTTCTGAAGCATGACGTAATGGGGGGGTGTTATCTCTTTTGTCAAAAATCAGCTGTTTTTGATTGAACATTAAATGCCTCCAAATAGTATTTAATTCACTTCCCGAGCCCCTGGAAGCATGAAAATCACTTTAAACATGCTAATTTTAGCTCTAACACTGATGATCCACCTACAAATGTGAACTGACGTTCAAAAATAAAACATTTGAAAACGGACCATTTTCCACATTCCTGAAGCATGACGTGATAGGGGGGTGTTATCTCTTTTGTCGAAAATCAGCCGTTTTTGCTCGAACATTAAATGCCTCCAAATGGTATTTAATTAACTTCCCGGGGTGAAGAAACCCTTTTTGAGAACTCATGTGAGTAAATTGGCCATTTTCATGCACTTTTAACCATTCCATAAATCTTGTGTTTAGGGCCCCTGGAAGCATGAAAATCACTTTAAACATGCTAATTTTAGCTCTAACACTGATGATCCACCTACAAATGTGAACTGACGTTCAAAAATAAAACATTTGAAAACGGACCATTTTCCACATTTCTGAAGCATGACGTAATGGGGGGGTGTTATCTCTTTTGTCAAAAATCAGCTGTTTTTGATTGAACATTAAATGCCTCCAAATAGTATTTAATTCACTTCCCGAGCCCCTGGAAGCATGAAAATCACTTTAAACATGCTAATTTTAGCTCTAACACTGATGATCCACCTACAAATGTGAACTGACGTTCAAAAATAAAACATTTGAAAACGGACCATTTTCCACATTTCTGAAGCATGACGTAATGGGGGGGTGTTATCTCTTTTGTCGAAAATCAGCCGTTTTTGCTCGAACATTAAATGCCTCCAAATGGTATTTAATTAACTTCCCGGGGTGAAGAAACCCTTTTTGAGAACTCAGAGTGAGTAAATTGGCCATTTTCGCGCACTTTTAACCATTCCATAAATCTTGTGTTTAGGGCCCCTGGAAGCATGAAAATCAGTTTAAACATGCTAATTTTAGCTCTAACACTGATGATCCACCTACAAATGTGAACTGACGTTCAAAAATAAAACATTTGAAAACGGACCATTTTCCACATTTCTGATGCATGACGTAATGGGGGGGTGTTATCTCTTTTGTCAAAAATCAGCTGTTTTTGATTGAACATTAAATGCCTCCAAATAGTATTTAATTCACTTCCCGAGCCCCTGGAAGCATGAAAATCACTTTAAACATGCTAATTTTAGCTCTAACACTGATGATCCACCTACAAATGTGAACTGACGTTCAAAAATAAAACATTTGAAAACGGACCATTTTCCACATTTCAGAAGCATGACGTAATGGGGGGGTGTTATCTCTTTTGTCAAAAATCAGCTGTTTTTGATTGAACATTAAATGCCTCCAAATAGTATTTAATTCACTTCCCGAGCCCCTGGAAGCATGAAAATCACTTTAAACATGCTAATTTTAGCTCTAACACTGATGATCCACCTACAAATGTGAACTGACGTTCAAAAATAAAACATTTGAAAACGGACCATTTTCCACATTTCTGAAGCATGACGTAATGGGGGGGTGTTATCTCTTTTGTCAAAAATCAGCCGTTTTTGCTCGAACATTAAATGCCTCCAAATGGTATTTCATTAACTTCCCGGGGTGAAGAAACCCTTTTTGAGAACTCAGAGTGAGTAAATTGGCCATTTTCATGCACTTTTAACCATTCCATAAATCTTGTGTTTAGGGCCCCTGGAAGCATGAAAATCACTTTAAACATGCTAATTTTAGCTCTAACACTGATGATCCACCTACAAATGTGAACTGACGTTCAAAAATATAACATTTGAAAACGGACCATTTTCCACATTTCTGAAGCATGACGTAATGATGGGGTGTTATCTCTTTTGTCGAAAATCAGCCGTTTTTGCTCGAACATTAAATGCCTCCAAATGGTATTTAATTAACTTCCCGGGGTGAAGAAACCCTTTTTGAGAACTCAGAGTGAGTAAATTGGCCATTTTCATGGACTTTTAACAATTCCATAAATCTTGTGTTTAGGGCCCCTGGAAGCATGAAAATCACTTTAAACATGCTAATTTTAGCTCTAACACTGATGATCCACCTACAAATGTGAACGGACGTTCAAAAATAAAACATTTGAAAATGGACCATTTTCCACATTTCTGAAGCATGACGTAATGGGGGGGTGTTATCTCTTTTGTCAAAAATCAGCTGTTTTTGATTGAGCATTAAATGCCTCCAAATAGTATTTAATTCACTTCCCGAGCCCCTGGAAGCATGAAAATGACTTTAAACATGCTAATTTTATCTCTAACACTGATGATCCACCTACAAATGTGAACTGACGTTCAAAAATAAAACATTTGAAAACGGACCATTTTCCACATTTCTGAAGCATGACGTAATGGGGGGGTGTTATCTCTTTTGTCGAAAATCAGCAGTTTTTGCTCGAACATTAAATGCCTCCAAATGGTATATAATTAACTTCCCGGGGTGAAGAAACCCTTTTTGAGAACTCAGAGTGAGTAAATTGGCCATTTTCATGCACTTTTAACCATTCCATAAATCTTGTGTTTAGGGCCCCTGGAAGCATGAAAATCACTTTAAACATGCTAATTTTAGCTCTAACACTGATGATCCACCTACAAATGTGAACTGACGTTCAAAAATAAAACATTTGAAAACGGACCATTTTCCACATTTCTGAAGCATGACGTAATGGGGGGGTGTTATCTCTTTTGTCAAAAATCAGCTGTTTTTGATTGAACATTAAATGCCTCCAAATAGTATTTAATTCACTTCCCGAGCCCCTGGAAGCATGAAAATCACTTTAAACATGCTAATTTTAGCTCTAACACTGATGATCCACCTACAAATGTGAACTGACGTTCAAAAATAAAACATTTGAAAACGGACCATTTTCCACATTTCTGAAGCATGACGTAATGGGGGGGTGTTATCTCTTTTGTCGAAAATCAGCCGTTTTTGCTCGAACATTAAATGCCTCCAAATGGTATTTAATTAACTTCCCGGGGTGAAGAAACCCTTTTTGAGAACTCAGAGTGAGTAAATTGGCCATTTTCATGCACTTTTAACCATTCCATAAATCTTGTGTTTAGGGCACCTGGAAGCATGAAAATCACTTTAAACATGCTAATTTTAGCTCTAACACTGATGATCCACCTACAAATGTGAACTGACGTTCAAAAATAAAACATTTGAAAACGGACCATTTTCCACATTTCTGAAGCATGACGTAATGGGGGGGTGTTATCTCTTTTGTCAAAAATCAGCTGTTTTTGCTTGAACATTAAATGCCTCCAAATAGTATTTAATTCACTTCCCGAGCCCCTGGAAGCATGAAAATCACTTTAAACATGCTAATTTTAGCTCTAACACTGATGATCCACCTACAAATGTGAACTGACGTTCAAAAATAAAACATTTGAAAATGGACCATTTTCCACATTTCTGAAGCATGATGTAATGGGGGGGTGTTATCTCTTTTGTCGAAAATCAGCCTTTTTTGCTCGAACATTAAATGCCTCCAAATGGTATTTAATTAACTTCCCGGGGTGAAGAAACCCTTTTTGAGAACTCAGAGTGAGTAAATTGGCCATTTTCGCGCACTTTTAACCATTCCATAAATCTTGTGTTTAGGGCCCCTGGAAGCATGAAAATCACTTTAAACATGCTAATTTTAGCTCTAACACTGATGATCCACCTACAAATGTGAACTGACGTTCAAAAATAAAACATTTGAAAACGGACCATTTTCCACATTTCTGAAGCATGACGTAATGGGGGGGTGTTATCTCTTTTGTCAAAAATCAGCTGTTTTTGATTGAACATTAAATGCCTCCAAATAGTATTTAATTCACTTCCCGAGCCCCTGGAAGCATGAAAATCACTTTAAACATGCTAATTTTAGCTCTAACACTGATGATCCACCTACAAATGTGAACTGACGTTCAAAAATAAAACATTTGAAAACGGACCATTTTCCACATTCCTGAAGCATGACGTGATAGGGGGGTGTTATCTCTTTTGTCGAAAATCAGCCGTTTTTGCTCGAACATTAAATGCCTCCAAATGGTATTTAATTAACTTCCCGGGGTGAAGAAACCCTTTTTGAGAACTCATGTGAGTAAATTGGCCATTTTCATGCACTTTTAACCATTCCATAAATCTTGTGTTTAGGGCCCCTGGAAGCATGAAAATCACTTTAAACATGCTAATTTTAGCTCTAACACTGATGATCCACCTACAAATGTGAACTGACGTTCAAAAATAAAACATTTGAAAACGGACCATTTTCCACATTTCTGAAGCATGACGTAATGGGGGGGTGTTATCTCTTTTGTCAAAAATCAGCTGTTTTTGATTGAACATTAAATGCCTCCAAATAGTATTTAATTCACTTCCCGAGCCCCTGGAAGCATGAAAATCACTTTAAACATGCTAATTTTAGCTCTAACACTGATGATCCACCTACAAATGTGAACTGACGTTCAAAAATAAAACATTTGAAAACGGACCATTTTCCACATTTCTGAAGCATGACGTAATGGGGGGGTGTTATCTCTTTTGTCGAAAATCAGCCGTTTTTGCTCGAACATTAAATGCCTCCAAATGGTATTTAATTAACTTCCCGGGGTGAAGAAACCCTTTTTGAGAACTCAGAGTGAGTAAATTGGCCATTTTCGCGCACTTTTAACCATTCCATAAATCTTGTGTTTAGGGCCCCTGGAAGCATGAAAATCAGTTTAAACATGCTAATTTTAGCTCTAACACTGATGATCCACCTACAAATGTGAACTGACGTTCAAAAATAAAACATTTGAAAACGGACCATTTTCCACATTTCTGATGCATGACGTAATGGGGGGGTGTTATCTCTTTTGTCAAAAATCAGCTGTTTTTGATTGAACATTAAATGCCTCCAAATAGTATTTAATTCACTTCCCGAGCCCCTGGAAGCATGAAAATCACTTTAAACATGCTAATTTTAGCTCTAACACTGATGATCCACCTACAAATGTGAACTGACGTTCAAAAATAAAACATTTGAAAACGGACCATTTTCCACATTTCAGAAGCATGACGTAATGGGGGGGTGTTATCTCTTTTGTCAAAAATCAGCTGTTTTTGATTGAACATTAAATGCCTCCAAATAGTATTTAATTCACTTCCCGAGCCCCTGGAAGCATGAAAATCACTTTAAACATGCT
The DNA here is from genome assembly GCF_964263255.1 of Lissotriton vulgaris. Lineage (NCBI taxonomy): Eukaryota > Metazoa > Chordata > Amphibia > Caudata > Salamandridae > Lissotriton > Lissotriton vulgaris. The sequence continues at coordinate 107,633 of NW_028243660.1, forward strand.
AATTTTAGCTCTAACACTGATGATCCACCTACAAATGTGAACTGACGTTCAAAAATAAAACATTTGAAAACGGACCATTTTCCACATTTCTGAAGCATGACGTAATGGGGGGGTGTTATCTCTTTTGTCAAAAATCAGCCGTTTTTGCTCGAACATTAAATGCCTCCAAATGGTATTTCATTAACTTCCCGGGGTGAAGAAACCCTTTTTGAGAACTCAGAGTGAGTAAATTGGCCATTTTCATGCACTTTTAACCATTCCATAAATCTTGTGTTTAGGGCCCCTGGAAGCATGAAAATCACTTTAAACATGCTAATTTTAGCTCTAACACTGATGATCCACCTACAAATGTGAACTGACGTTCAAAAATATAACATTTGAAAACGGACCATTTTCCACATTTCTGAAGCATGACGTAATGATGGGGTGTTATCTCTTTTGTCGAAAATCAGCCGTTTTTGCTCGAACATTAAATGCCTCCAAATGGTATTTAATTAACTTCCCGGGGTGAAGAAACCCTTTTTGAGAACTCAGAGTGAGTAAATTGGCCATTTTCATGGACTTTTAACAATTCCATAAATCTTGTGTTTAGGGCCCCTGGAAGCATGAAAATCACTTTAAACATGCTAATTTTAGCTCTAACACTGATGATCCACCTACAAATGTGAACGGACGTTCAAAAATAAAACATTTGAAAATGGACCATTTTCCACATTTCTGAAGCATGACGTAATGGGGGGGTGTTATCTCTTTTGTCAAAAATCAGCTGTTTTTGATTGAGCATTAAATGCCTCCAAATAGTATTTAATTCACTTCCCGAGCCCCTGGAAGCATGAAAATGACTTTAAACATGCTAATTTTATCTCTAACACTGATGATCCACCTACAAATGTGAACTGACGTTCAAAAATAAAACATTTGAAAACGGACCATTTTCCACATTTCTGAAGCATGACGTAATGGGGGGGTGTTATCTCTTTTGTCGAAAATCAGCAGTTTTTGCTCGAACATTAAATGCCTCCAAATGGTATATAATTAACTTCCCGGGGTGAAGAAACCCTTTTTGAGAACTCAGAGTGAGTAAATTGGCCATTTTCATGCACTTTTAACCATTCCATAAATCTTGTGTTTAGGGCCCCTGGAAGCATGAAAATCACTTTAAACATGCTAATTTTAGCTCTAACACTGATGATCCACCTACAAATGTGAACTGACGTTCAAAAATAAAACATTTGAAAACGGACCATTTTCCACATTTCTGAAGCATGACGTAATGGGGGGGTGTTATCTCTTTTGTCAAAAATCAGCTGTTTTTGATTGAACATTAAATGCCTCCAAATAGTATTTAATTCACTTCCCGAGCCCCTGGAAGCATGAAAATCACTTTAAACATGCTAATTTTAGCTCTAACACTGATGATCCACCTACAAATGTGAACTGACGTTCAAAAATAAAACATTTGAAAACGGACCATTTTCCACATTTCTGAAGCATGACGTAATGGGGGGGTGTTATCTCTTTTGTCGAAAATCAGCCGTTTTTGCTCGAACATTAAATGCCTCCAAATGGTATTTAAATAACTTCCCGGGGTGAAGAAACCCTTTTTGAGAACTCAGAGTGTGTAAATTGGCCATTTTCGCGCACTTTTAACCATTCCATAAATCTTGTGTTTAGGGCCCCTGGAAGCATGAAAATCAGTTTAAACATGCTAATTTTAGCTCTAACACTGATGATCCACCTACAAATGTGAACTGACGTTCAAAAATAAAACATTTGAAAACGGACCATTTTCCACATTTCTGAAGCATGACGTAATGGGGGGGTGTTATCTCTTTTGTCAAAAATCAGCTGTTTTTGATTGAACATTAAATGCCTCCAAATAGTATTTAATTCACTTCCCGAGCCCCTGGAAGCATGAAAATCACTTTAAACATGCTAATTTTAGCTCTAACACTGATGATCCACCTACAAATGTGAACTGACGTTCAAAAATAAAACATTTGAAAACGGACCATTTTCCACATTTCAGAAGCATGACGTAATGGGGGGGTGTTATCTCTTTTGTCAAAAATCAGCTGTTTTTGATTGAACATTAAATGCCTCCAAATAGTATTTAATTCACTTCCTGAGCCCCTGGAAGCATGAAAATCACTTTAAACATGCTAATTTTAGCTCTAACACTGATGATCCACCTACAAATGTGAACTGACGTTCAAAAATAAAACATTTGAAAACGGACCATTTTCCACATTTCTGAAGCATGACGTAATGGGGGGGTGTTATCTCTTTTGTCAAAAATCAGCCGTTTTTGCTCGAACATTAAATGCCTCCAAATGGTATTTCATTAACTTCCCGGGGTGAAGAAACCCTTTTTGAGAACTCAGAGTGAGTAAATTGGCCATTTTCATGCACTTTTAACCATTCCATAAATCTTGTGTTTAGGGCCCCTGGAAGCATGAAAATCACTTTAAACATGCTAATTTTAGCTCTAACACTGATGATCCACCTACAAATGTGAACTGACGTTCAAAAATATAACATTTGAAAACGGACCATTTTCCACATTTCTGAAGCATGACGTAATGATGGGGTGTTATCTCTTTTGTCGAAAATCAGCCGTTTTTGCTCGAACATTAAATGCCTCCAAATGGTATTTAATTAACTTCCCGGGGTGAAGAAACCCTTTTTGAGAACTCAGAGTGAGTAAATTGGCCATTTTCATGGACTTTTAACAATTCCATAAATCTTGTGTTTAGGGCCCCTGGAAGCATGAAAATCACTTTAAACATGCTAATTTTAGCTCTAACACTGATGATCCACCTACAAATGTGAACGGACGTTCAAAAATAAAACATTTGAAAATGGACCATTTTCCACATTTCTGAAGCATGACGTAATGGGGGGGTGTTATCTCTTTTGTCAAAAATCAGCTGTTTTTGATTGAGCATTAAATGCCTCCAAATAGTATTTAATTCACTTCCCGAGCCCCTGGAAGCATGAAAATGACTTTAAACATGCTAATTTTATCTCTAACACTGATGATCCACCTACAAATGTGAACTGACGTTCAAAAATAAAACATTTGAAAACGGACCATTTTCCACATTTCTGAAGCATGACGTAATGGGGGGGTGTTATCTCTTTTGTCGAAAATCAGCAGTTTTTGCTCGAACATTAAATGCCTCCAAATGGTATATAATTAACTTCCCGGGGTGAAGAAACCCTTTTTGAGAACTCAGAGTGAGTAAATTGGCCATTTTCATGCACTTTTAACCATTCCATAAATCTTGTGTTTAGGGCCCCTGGAAGCATGAAAATCACTTTAAACATGCTAATTTTAGCTCTAACACTGATGATCCACCTACAAATGTGAACAGACATTCAAAAATAAAACATTTGAAAACGGACCATTTTCCACATTTCTGAAGCATGACGTAATGGGGGGGTGTTATCTCTTTTGTCAAAAATCAGCCGTTTTTGCTCGAACATTAAATGCCTCCAAATGGTATTTAATTAACTTCCCGGGGTGAAGAAACCCTTTTTGAGAACTCAGAGTGAGTAAATTGGCCATTTTCGCGCACTTTTAACCATTCCATAAATCTTGTGTTTAGGGCCCCTGGAAGCATGAAAATCACTTTAAACATGCTAATTTGAGCTCTAACACTGATGATCCACCTACAAATGTGAACTGACGTTCAAAAATAAAACATTTGAAAACGGACCATTTTCCACATTTCTGAAGCATGACGTAATGGGGGGGTGTTATCTCTTTTGTCAAAAATCAGCTGTTTTTGCTTGAACATTAAATGCCTCCAAATAGTATTTAATTCACTTCCCGAGCCCCTGGAAGCATGAAAATCACTTTAAACATGCTAATTTTAGCTCTAACACTGATGATCCACCTACAAATGTGAACTGACGTTCAAAAATAAAACATTTGAAAACGGACCATTTTCCACATTTCTGAAGCATGACGTAATGGGGGGGTGTTATCTCTTTTGTCAAAAATCAGCCGTTTTTGCTCGAACATTAAATGCCTCCAAATGGTATTTCATTAACTTCCCGGGGTGAAGAAACCCTTTTTGAGAACTCAGAGTGAGTAAATTGGCCATTTTCATGCACTTTTAACCATTCCATAAATCTTGTGTTTAGGGCCCCTGGAAGCATGAAAATCACTTTAAACATGCTAATTTTAGCTCTAACACTGATGATCCACCTACAAATGTGAACTGACGTTCAAAAATATAACATTTGAAAACGGACCATTTTCCACATTTCTGAAGCATGACGTAATGATGGGGTGTTATCTCTTTTGTCGAAAATCAGCCGTTTTTGCTCGAACATTAAATGCCTCCAAATGGTATTTAATTAACTTCCCGGGGTGAAGAAACCCTTTTTGAGAACTCAGAGTGAGTAAATTGGCCATTTTCATGGACTTTTAACAATTCCATAAATCTTGTGTTTAGGGCCCCTGGAAGCATGAAAATCACTTTAAACATGCTAATTTTAGCTCTAACACTGATGATCCACCTACAAATGTGAACGGACGTTCAAAAATAAAACATTTGAAAATGGACCATTTTCCACATTTCTGAAGCATGACGTAATGGGGGGGTGTTATCTCTTTTGTCAAAAATCAGCTGTTTTTGATTGAGCATTAAATGCCTCCAAATAGTATTTAATTCACTTCCCGAGCCCCTGGAAGCATGAAAATGACTTTAAACATGCTAATTTTATCTCTAACACTGATGATCCACCTACAAATGTGAACTGACGTTCAAAAATAAAACATTTGAAAACGGACCATTTTCCACATTTCTGAAGCATGACGTAATGGGGGGGTGTTATCTCTTTTGTCGAAAATCAGCAGTTTTTGCTCGAACATTAAATGCCTCCAAATGGTATATAATTAACTTCCCGGGGTGAAGAAACCCTTTTTGAGAACTCAGAGTGAGTAAATTGGCCATTTTCATGCACTTTTAACCATTCCATAAATCTTGTGTTTAGGGCCCCTGGAAGCATGAAAATCACTTTAAACATGCTAATTTTAGCTCTAACACTGATGATCCACCTACAAATGTGAACTGACATTCAAAAATAAAACATTTGAAAACGGACCATTTTCCACATTTCTGAAGCATGACGTAATGGGGGGGTGTTATCTCTTTTGTCGAAAATCAGCCGTTTTTGCTCGAACATTAAATGCCTCCAAATGGTATTTAATTAACTTCCCGGGGTGAAGAAACCCTTTTTGAGAACTCAGAGTGAGTAAATTGGCCATTTTCATGCACTTTTAACCATTCCATAAATCTTGTGTTTAGGGCCCCTGGAAGCATGAAAATCACTTTAAACATGCTAATTTTAGCTCTAACACTGATGATCCACCTATAAATGTGAACTGACGTTCAAAAATAAAACATTTGAAAACGGACCATTTTCCACATTTCTGAAGCATGACGTAATGGGGGGGTGGTATCTCTTTTGTCGAAAATCAGCCGTTTTTGCTCGAACATTAAATGCCTCCAAATGGTATTTAATTAACTTCCCGGGGTGAAGAAACCCTTTTTGAGAACTCAGAGTGAGTAAATTGGCCATTTTCATGCACTTTTCCATTCCATAAATCTTGTGTTTAGGACCCCTGGAAGCATGAAAATCACTTTAAACATGCTAATTTTAGCTCTAACACTGATGATCCACCTACAAATGTGAACTGACATTAAAAAATAAAACATTTGATAACGGACCCTTTTCCACATTTCTGAAGCATGACGTAATGGGGGGGGTGTTATCTCTTTTGTCAAAAATCAGCTGTTTTTGATTGAACATTAAATGCCTCCAAATAGTATTTAATTCACTTCCCGAGCCCCTGGAAGCATGAAAATCACTTTAAACATGCTAATTTTAGCTCTAACACTGATGATCCACCTACAAATGTGAACTGACGTTCAAAAATAAAACATTTGAAAACGGACCATTTTCCACATTTCTGAAGCATGACGTAATGGGGGGGTGTTATCTCTTTTGTCGAAAATCAGCCGTTTTTGCTCGAACATTAAATGCCTCCAAATGGTATTTAATTAACTTCCCGGGGTGAAGAAACCCTTTTTGAGAACTCAGAGTGAGTAAATTGGCCATTTTCATGCACTTTTAACCATTCCATAAATCTTGTGTTTGGGGACCCTGGAAGCATGAAAATCACTTTAAACATGCTAATTTTAGCTCTAACACTGATGATCCACCTACAAATGTGAACTGACGTTCAAAAATAAAACATTTGAAAACGGACCATTTTCCACATTTCTGAAGCATGACGTAATGGGGCGGTGTTATCTCTTTTGTCAAAAATCAGTTGTTTTTGATTGAACATTAAATGCCTCCAAATAGTATTTAATTCACTTCCCGAGCCCCTGGAAGCATGAAAATCACTTTAAACATGCTAATTTTAGCTCTAACACTGATGATCCACCTACAAATGTGAACTGACGTTCAAAAATAAAACATTTGAAAACGGACCATTTTCCACATTTCTGAAGCATGACGTAATGGGGGGGTGTTATCTCTTTTGTCGAAAATCAGCCGTTTTTGCTTGAATATTAAATGCCTCCAAATGGTATTTAATTAACTTCCCGGGGTGAAGAAACCCTTTTTGAGAACTCAGAGTGAGTAAATTGGCCATTTTCATGCACTTTTAACCATTCCATAAATCTTGTGTTTAGGGCCCCTGGAAGCATGAAAATCACTTTAAACATGCTAATTTTAGCTCTAACACTGATGATCCACCTACAAATGTGAACTGACGTTCAAAAATAAAACATTTGAAAACGGACCATTTTCCACATTTCTGAAGCATGACGTAATGGGGGGGTGTTATCTCTTTTGTCAAAAATCTGCTGTTTTTGCTTGAACATTAAATGCCTCCAAATAGTATTTAATTCACTTCCCGAGCCCCTGGAAGCATGAAAATCACTTTAAACATGCTAATTTTAGCTCTAACATTGATGATTCACCTACAAATGTGAACTGACGTTCAAAAATAAAACATTTGAAAACGGGCCATTTTCCACATTTCTGAAGCATGACGTAATGGGGGGTGTTATCTCTTTTGTCGAAAATCAGCCGTTTTTGCTCGAACATTAAATGCCTACAAATGGTATTTAATTAACTTCCCCCGGGTGAAGAAACCCTTTTTGAGAACTCAGAGTGAGTAAATTGGCCATTTTAATGCACTTTTAACCATTCCATAAATCTTGTGTTTAGGGCCCCTGGAAGCATGAAAATCACTTTAAACATGCTAATTTTAGCTCTAACACTGATGATCCACCTACAAATGTGAACTGACGTTCAAAAATAAAACATTTGAAAACAGACCATTTTCCACATTTCTGAAGCATGACGTAATGGGGGGGTGTTATCTCTTTTGTCAAAAATCAGCTGTTTTTGCTTGAACATTAAATGCCTCCAAATAGTATTTAATTCACTTCCCGAGCCCCTGGAAGCATGAAAATCACTTTAAACATGCTAATTTTAGCTCTAACACTGATGATCCACCTACAAATGTGAACTGACGTTCAAAAATAAAACATTTGAAAATGGACCATTTTCCACATTTCTGAAGCATGACGTAATGGGGGGGTGTTATCTCTTTTGTCGAAAATCAGCCGTTTTTGCTCGAACATTAAATGCCTCCAAATGGTATTTAATTAACTTCCCGGGGTGAAGAAACCCTTTTTGAGAACTCAGAGTGAGTAAATTGGCCATTTTCGCGCACTTTTAACCATTCCATAAATCTTGTGTTTAGGGCCCCTGGAAGCATGAAAATCACTTTAAACATGCTAATTTTAGCTCTAACACTGATGATCCACCTACAAATGTGAACTGACGTTCAAAAATAAAACATTTGAAAACGGACCATTTTCCACATTTCTGAAGCATGACGTAATGGGGGGGTGTTATCTCTTTTGTCAAAAATCAGCTGTTTTTGATTGAACATTAAATGCCTCCAAATAGTATTTAATTTACTTCCCGAGCCCCTGGAAGCATGAAAATCACTTTAAACATGCTAATTTTAGCTGTAACACTGATGATCCACCTACAAATGTGAACTGACATTCAAAAATAAAACATTTGAAAACGGACCATTTTCCACATTCCTGAAGCATGACGTAATGGGGGGGTGTTATCTCTTTTGTCGAAAATCAGCCGTTTTTGCTCGAACATTAAATGCCTCCAAATGGTATTTAATTAACTTCCCGGGGTGAAGAAACCCTTTTTGAGAACTCAGAGTGAGTACATTGGCCATTTTCATGCACTTTTAACCATTCCATAAATCTTGTGTTTAGGGCCCCTGGAAGCATGAAAATCACTTTAAACATGCTAATTTTAGCTCTAACACTGATGATCCACCTACAAATGTGAACTGACGTTCAAAAATAAAACATTTGAAAACTGACCATTTTCCACATTTCTGAAGCATGACGTAATGGGGTGGTGTTATCTCTTTTGTCAAAAATCAGCTGTTTTTGATTGAACATTAAATGCCAACAAATAGTATTTAATTCACTTCCCGAGCCCCTGGAAGCATGAAAATCACTTTAAACATGCTAATTTTAGCTCTAACACTGATGATCCACCTACAAATGTGAACTGACGTTCAAAAATAAAACATTTGAAAACGGACCATTTTCCACATTTCTGAAGCATGACGTAATGGGGGGGTGTTATCTCTTTTGTCGAAAATCAGCCGTTTTTGCTCGAACATTAAATGCCTCCAAATGGTATTTAATTAACTTCCCGGGGTGAAGAAACCCTTTTTGAGAACTCAGAGTGAGTAAATTGGCCATTTTCATGCACTTTTCCATTCCATAAATCTTGTGTTTAGGACCCCTGGAAGCATGAAAATCACTTTAAACATGCTAATTTTAGCTCTAACACTGATGATCCACCTACAAATGTGAACTGACATTAAAAAATAAAACATTTGATAACGGACCCTTTTCCACATTTCTGAAGCATGACGTAATGGGGGGGTGTTATCTCTTTTGTCAAAAATCAGCTGTTTTTGATTGAACATTAAATGCCTCCAAATAGTATTTAATTCACTTCCCGAGCCCCTGGAAGCATGAAAATCACTTTAAACATGCTAATTTTAGCTCTAACACTGATGATCCACCTACAAATGTGAACTGACGTTCAAAAATAAAACATTTGAAAACGGACCATTTTCCACATTTCTGAAGCATGACGTAATGGGGGGTGTTATCTCTTTTGTCGAAAATCAGCAGTTTTTGCTCGAACATTAAATGCCTCCAAATGGTATTTAATTAACTTCCCGGGGTGAAGAAACCCTTTTTGAGAACTCAGAGTGAGTAAATTGGCCATTTTCATGCACTTTTAACCATTCCATAAATCTTGTGTTTAGGGCCCCTGGAAGCATGAAAATCACTTTAAACATGCTAATTTTAGCTCTAACACTGATGATCCACCTACAAATGTGAACTGACGTTCAAAAATAAAACATTTGAAAACGGACCATTTTCCACATTTCTGAAGCATGACGTAATGGGGGGGTGTTATCTCTTTTGTCGAAAATCAGCCGTTTTTGCTCGAACATTAAATGCCTCCAAATGGTATTTAATTAACTTCCCGGGGTGAAGAAACCCTTTTTGAGAACTCAGAGTGAGTAAATTGGCCATTTTCGCGCACTTTTAACCATTCCATAAATCTTGCGTTTAGGGCCCCTGGAAGCATGAAAATCAGTTTAAACATGCTAATTTTAGCTCTAACACTGATGATCCACCTACAAATGTGAACTGACGTTCAAAAATAAAACATTTGAAAACGGACCATTTTCCACATTTCTGAAGCATGACGTAATGGGGGGGTGTTATCTCTTTTGTCAAAAATCAGCTGTTTTTGATTGAACATTAAATGCCTCCAAATAGTATTTAATTCACTTCCCGAGCCCCTGGAAGCATGAAAATCACTTTAAACATGCTAATTTTAGCTCTAACACTGGTGATCCACCTACAAATGTGAACTGACGTTCAAAAATAAAACATTTGAAAACGGACCATTTTCCACATTTCTGAAGCATGACGTAATGGGGGGGTGTTATCTCTTTTGTCAAAAATCAGCTGTTTTTGATTGAACATTAAATGCCTCCAAATAGTATTTAATTCACTTCCAGAGCCCCTGGAAGCATGAAAATCACTTTAAACATGCTAATTTTAGCTCTAACACTGATGATCCACCTACAAATGTGAACTGACGTTCAAAAATAAAACATTTGAAAACGGACCATTTTCCACATTTCTGAAGCATGACGTAATGGGGGGGTGTTATCTCTTTTGTCAAAAATCAGCCGTTTTTGCTCGAACATTAAATGCCTCCAAATGGTATTTAATTAAATTCCCGGGGTGAAGAAACCCTTTTTGAGAACTCAGAGTGAGTAAATTGGCCATTTTCATGCACTTTTAACCATTCCATAAATCTTGTGTTTAGGGCCCCTGGAAGCATGAAAATCACTTTAAACATGCTAATTTTAGCTCTAACACTGATGATCCACCTACAAATGTGAACTGACGTTCAAAAATTAAACATTTGATAACGGACCATTTTCCACATTTCTGAAGCATGACGTAATGGGGGGGTGTTATCTCTTTTGTCACAAATCAGCTGTTTTTGATTGAACATTAAATGCCTCCAAATAGTATTTAATTCACTTCCCGAGCCCCTGGAAGCATGAAAATCACTTTAAACATGCTAATTTTAGCTCTAACACTGATGATCCACCTACAAATGTGAACTGACGTTCAAAAATATAACATTTGAAAACGGACCATTTTCCACATTTCTGAAGCATGACGTAATGGGGGGGTGTTATCTCTTTTATCGAAAATCAGCCGTTTTTGCTCGAACATTAAATGCCTCCAAATGGTATTTAATTAACTTCCCGGGGTGAAGAAACCCTTTTTGAGAACTCAGAGTGAGTAAATTGGCCATTTTCATGGACTTTTAACCATTCCATAAATCTTGTGTTTAGGGCCCCTGGAAGCATGAAAATCACTTTAAACATGCTAATTTTAGCTCTAACACTGATGATCCACCTACAAATGTGAACTGACGTTCAAAAATAAAACATTTGAAAATTGACCTTTTTCCACATTTCTGAAGCATTACGTAACGGGGGGGTGTTCTCACTTTTGTCAAAAAATAGCTGTTTTTGATTGAGCATTAAATGCCTCCAAATAGTATTTAATTCACTTCCCGAGCCCCTGGAAGCATGAAAATCACTTTAAACATGCTAATTTTAGCTCTAACACTGATGATCCACCTACAAATGTGAACTGACGTTCAAAAATAAAACATTTGAAAACAGACCATTTTCCACATTTCTGAAGCATGACGTAATGGGGGGGTGTTATCTCTTTTGTCGAAAATCAGCAGTTTTTGCTCGAACATTAAATGCCTCCAAATGGTATTTAATTAACTTCCCGGGGTGAAGAAACCCTTTTTGAGAACTCAGAGTGAGTAAATTGGCCATTTTCATGCACTTTTAACCTTTCCATAAATCTTGTGTTTAGGGCCCCTGGAAGCATGAAAATCACTTTAAACATGCTAATTTTAGCTCTAACACTGATGATCCACCTACAAATGTGAACTGACGTTCAAAAATAAAACATTTGAAAACGGACCATTTTCCACATTTCTGAAGCATGACGTAATGGGGGGGTGTTATCTCTTTTGTCAAAAATCAGCCGTTTTTGCTCGAACATTAAATGCCTCCAAATGGTATTTAATTAACTTCCCGGGGTGAAGAAACCCTTTTTGAGAACTCAGAGTGAGTAAATTGGCCATTTTCGCGCACTTTTAACCATTCCATAAATCTTGTGTTTAGGGCCTCTGGAAGCATGAAAATCACTTTAAACATGCTAATTTTAGCTCTAACACTGATGATCCACCTACAAATGTGAACTGACGTTCAAAAATAAAACATTTGAAAACGGACCATTTTCCACATTTCTGAAGCATGACGTAATGGGGGGGTGTTATCTCTTTTGTCAAAAATCAGCTGTTTTTGCTTGAACATTAAATGCCTCCAAATAGTATTTAGTTCACTTCCCGAGCCCCTGGAAGCATGAAAATCACTTTAAACATGCTAATTTTAGCTCTAACACTGATGATCCACCTACAAATGTGAACTGACGTTCAAAAATAAAACATTTGAAAATGGACCATTTTCCACATTTCTGAAGCATGACGTAATGGGGGGGTGTTATCTCTTTTGTCGAAAATCAGCCGTTTTTGCTCGAACATTAAATGCCTCCAAATGGTATTTAATTAACTTCCCGGGGTGAAGAAACCCTTTTTGAGAACTCAGAGTGAGTAAATTGGCCATTTTCGCGCACTTTTAACCATTCCATAAATCTTGTGTTTAGGGCCCCTGGAAGCATGAAAATGACTTTAAACATGCTAATTTTAGCTCTAACACTGATGATCCACCTACAAATGTGAACTGACGTTTAAAAAATAAAACATTTGAAAACGGACCATTTTCCACATTTCTGAAGCATGACGTAATGGGGGGGTGTTATCTCTTTTGTCAAAAATCAGCTGTTTTTGATTGAACATTAAATGCCTCCAAATAGTATTTAATTCACTTCCCGAGCCCCTGGAAGCATGAAAATCACTTTAAACATGCTAATTTTAGCTCTAACACTGATGATCCACCTACAAATGTGAACTGACGTTAAAAAATAAAACATTTGAAAACTGACCATTTTCCACATTCCTGAAGCATGACGTAATGGGGGGGTGTTATCTCTTTTGTCGAAAATCAGCCGTTTTTGCTCGAACATTAAATGCCTCCAAATGGTATTTAATTAACTTCCCGGGGTGAAGAAACCCTTTTTGAGAACTCAGAGTGAGTACATTGGCCATTTTCATGCACTTTTAACCATTCCATAAATCTTGTGTTTAGGGCCCCTGGAAGCATGAAAATCACTTTAAACATGCTAATTTTAGCTCTAACACTGATGATCCACCTACAAATGTGAACTGACGTTCAAAAATAAAACATTTGAAAATTGACCTTTTTCCACATTTCTGAAGCATTACGTAATGGGGGGGTGTTCTCACTTTTGTCAAAAAATAGCTGTTTTTGATTGAGCATTAAATGCCTCCAAATAGTATTTAATTCACTTCCCGAGCCCCTGGAAGCATGAAAATCACTTTAAACATGCTAATTTTAGCTCTAACACTGATGATCCACCTACAAATGTGAACTGACGTTCAAAAATAAAACATTTGAAAACGGACCATTTTCCACATTTCTGAAGCATGACGTAATGGGGGGGTGTTATCTCTTTTGTCGAAAATCAGCAGTTTTTGCTCGAACATTAAATGCCTCCAAATGGTATTTAATTAACTTCCCGGGGTGAAGAAACCCTTTTTGAGAACTCAGAGTGAGTAAATTGGCCATTTTCATGCACTTTTAACCTTTCCATAAATCTTCTGTTTAGGGCCCCTGGAAGCATGAAAATCACTTTAAACATGCTAATTTTAGCTCTAACACTGATGATCCACCTACAAATGTGAACTGACGTTCAAAAATAAAACATTTGAAAACGGACCATTTTCCACATTTCTGAAGCATGACGTAATGGGGGGGTGTTATCTCTTTTGTCAAAAATCAGCCGTTTTTGCTCGAACATTAAATGCCTCCAAATGGTATTTAATTAACTTCCCGGGGTGAAGAAACCCTTTTTGAGAACTCAGAGTGAGTAAATTGGCCATTTTCGCGCACTTTTAACCATTCCATAAATCTTGTGTTTAGGGCCCCTGGAAGCATGAAAATCACTTTAAACATGCTAATTTTAGCTCTAACACTGATGATCCACCTACAAATGTGAACTGACGTTCAAAAATAAAACATTTGAAAACGGACCATTTTCCACATTTCTGAAGCATGACGTAATGGGGGGGTGTTATCTCTTTTGTCAAAAATCAGCTGTTTTTGCTTGAACATTAAATGCCTCCAAATAGTATTTAGTTCACTTCCCGAGCCCCTGGAAGCATGAAAATCACTTTAAACATGCTAATTTTAGCTCTAACACTGATGATCCACCTACAAATGTGAACTGACGTTCAAAAATAAAACATTTGAAAATGGACCATTTTCCACATTTCTGAAGCATGACGTAATGGGGGGGTGTTATCTCTTTTGTCGAAAATCAGCCGTTTTTGCTCGAACATTAAATGCCTCCAAATGGTATTTAATTAACTTCCCGGGGTGAAGAAACCCTTTTTGAGAACTCAGAGTGAGTAAATTGGCCATTTTCGCGCACTTTTAACCATTCCATAAATCTTGTGTTTAGGGCCCCTGGAAGCATGAAAATGACTTTAAACATGCTAATTTTAGCTCTAACACTGATGATCCACCTACAAATGTGTACTGACGTTTAAAAAATAAAACATTTGAAAACGGACCATTTTCCACATTTCTGAAGCATGACGTAATGGGGGGGTGTTATCTCTTTTGTCAAAAATCAGCTGTTTTTGATTGAACATTAAATGCCTCCAAATAGTATTTAATTCACTTCCCGAGCCCCTGGAAGCATGAAAATCACTTTAAACATGCTAATTTTAGCTCTAACACTGATGATCCACCTACAAATGTGAACTGACGTTAAAAAATAAAACATTTGAAAACTGACCATTTTCCACATTCCTGAAGCATGACGTAATGGGGGGGTGTTATCTCTTTTGTGGAAAATCAGCCGTTTTTGCTCGAACATTAAATGCCTCCAAATGGTATTTAATTAACTTCCCGGGGTGAAGAAACCCTTTTTGAGAACTCAGAGTGAGTACATTGGCCATTTTCATGCACTTTTAACCATTCCATAAATCTTGTGTTTAGGGCCCCTGGAAGCATGAAAATCACTTTAAACATGCTAATTTTAGCTCTAACACTGATGATCCACCTACAAATGTGAACTGACGTTCAAAAATAAAACATTTGAAAACGGACCATTTTCCACATTTCTGAAGCATGACGTAATGGGGGGGTGTTATCTCTTTTGTCAAAAATCAGCTGTTTTTGACTGAACATTAAATGCCTCCAAATAGTATTTAATTCACTTCCCGAGCCCCTGGAAGCATGAAAATCACTTTAAACATGCTAATTTTAGCTCTAACACTGATGATCCACCTACAAATATGAACTGACGTTCAAAAATAAAACATTTGAAAACGGACCATTTTCCACATTTCTGAAGCATGACGTAATGGGGGGGGTGTTATCTCTTTTGTCGAAAATCAGCCGTTTTTGCTCGAACATTAAATGCCTCCAAATGGTATTTAATTAACTTCCCGGGGTGAAGAAACCCTTTTTGAGAACTCAGAGTGAGTAAATTGGCCATTTTCATGCACTTTTCCATTCCATAAATCTTGTGTTTAGGACCCCTGGAAGCATGAAAATCACTTTAAACATGCTAATTTTAGCTCTAACACTGATGATCCACCTACAAATGTGAACTGACATTAAAAAATAAAACATTTGATAACGGACCATTTTCCACATTTCTGAAGCATGACGTAATGGGGGGGTGTTATCTCTTTTGTCAAAAATCAGCTGTTTTTGATTGAACATTAAATGCCTCCAAATAGTATTTAATTCACTTCCCGAGCCCCTGGAAGCATGAAAATCACTTTAAACATGCTAATTTTAGCTCTAACACTGATGATCCACCTACAAATGTGAACTGACGTTCAAAAATAAAACATTTGAAAACGGACCATTTTCCACATTTCTGAAGCATGACGTAATGGGGGGGTGTTATCTCTTTTGTCGAAAATCAGCCGTTTTTGCTCGAACATTAAATGCCTCCAAATGGTATTTAATTAACTTCCCGGGGTGAAGAAACCCTTTTTGAGAAATCAGAGTGAGTAAATTGGCCATTTTCATGGAAAGGGGCGACCACTCGGTCCCCCCGAACGTATGGTGGAGTACCCCGATCCCCCCGGGAAGCCATTTTGGGCGGGAGGCGCGTCTCGGCTGGTATGCCCAAAGCGGCGTAGCCGGGGCGTGCTTTTTCCCGCCCAAGAGTGGGTTGTCCTAGACACTGAAGCCGTCAGCCCGCCCCCGGAGGCGGGAGGAGGCGGGTTTACGCCCGCCCAAAGAAGAATAAAAGGAGCGATAGTCCAAGGAAGCATCCTCTTGTACCTGTGCTCTGAAGCTGAACCTCCTCGCTGCACGTGAGCTCGAGACGGAACGAAGAGCCAATTTTGAAATTTGTAATTTCTCTTTTTCTCTTCTAGCACTACAAATCTAGTCCAGGACCTTCCACCTACGTGGGGAAAATGTCGGGCAAAAGAGTCGCAAAGAAGGTCAGCACCGACCAAATGCTCCGGATGTTGATGAAAGACATGGCAGAGATGAAGAGGAAAATGGCGGCCAGGGACGGTGCGGGAAGGCCAAAAAGATCCAGCCCGGTGGAGGTCCCGGCCGGAAGAAGGAAGAGGGCCAGGAATGGGGCAAATGAGGACGAGGTCCCAGTTCCGGAGGCTCCCCCGGCGAGCCCACCCAGACCAGCGGAGACTCCCGCGCCGGCTCCCGTGGAGGGCCAGCGGATCCCCGTGGTGGTTACCCCAGTGAACGAGGGGGACATGCCCCCGGAGTTGGCCGCCCAGTTGGCGGCATGGTTGGGTAATAGCAGTGGGGGTTCCGTGGCTCCGGGGGACACGGCCGAGGAGGCCAAGCAATTAATGAGGCAGCTGCGGCAGTCACGGGAGGCCGCAAAACCACCTTGTCCTTTTGTTTCCCCGCAGGCTCCAGGAGGTCAACCCGCAACGGGCACGAGTTCGGCAGCAACTGCGGTTACAGCTTCTAGCTCAGGTAAGCAGCTAATGCCGATTGCGGGGAAGGGGTCTGTACCCTCGAGAAGGGAGAAATTGGCTCAGCATATCCCGATGGAAATCAAAGAACGGATATGGGCTGAGAAATATGTAAATATGTTTTCCTTGCTAACTGATCATTACGAGATTGAGCATGTGAAAGTTCAGAAAGAGCTTATGCACCCGAGTGTTTGGCGCGCCAAAATGGCCGCTTTTAGAGTCGATGAGACGATAGGCAATTGGGGCAGAGCATTTGGCATATTCACTTCAATTATGGGGGAACGGAGCCCTGAACTGTTGGTCGAGTTACCCGTGTACCAGACACGTATTATGGAGTTTTCTCAGACATATGCGGGCAATGAGTGGTTTTGCTATGATAATATTTTTCGCAAGGCCAAGGAGTTCGACACGTGCCTGACATGGGATTGTTACGACTCCATTTCTTGGCAAAAAATGGAGAATTCAGGCATGTTAAAGGCGCCATTGTTGGGGGGGAACGGGGGTGAGTTTTCCCGCCATTCATCTGGGGCGCCCTTTTGGGCGGGGGCAAGTAATGAGCAGCACCCAAGGTCGAATGGCAATACAGGTAAGAAAGGGGTATGCTGGAATTTTAACAGGGGAAAGTGTACGAGGCCCCAGGGGTCATGCAAGTTTAGGCACGACTGTGGGGGGTGTGGACAGTCCTCGCATCCCGAGACCATGTGCACAGCCAAAACAGGTGATAACGGAAGTAGGGGAAGCGCCAAACAGGTCTGACATAGTCCGAGGGGCGCCTTTACCTACACCAGTTGATACCATGGCAATGATTCCTTGGCTCAGTGAATACCCGGATCATGTCTCCGCTGGGGTGTTGCAAGACGGTTTTTCGTATGGTTTCCGCATCCCGGTGGGGAATTTTCAGGGTAAAGCGCATTGTAGGAACCAACTATCGGTCCTGCAGAATACGGCGGTGGTGCAAGCAAAGATTGGGAGAGAGGTGACCCGGGGTCGGGTTGCCGGACCATTCGACATGCCACCAGTTCCTAATTTTGTTTGTTCACCCTTGGGAGTGGTCCCCAAGAAGGACCCGGGTGAGTTTAGACTGATACATAACTTGTCAGCTCCAAGAGGTCTGTCAGTGAATGATGCGATAGACCCGGAGGTGTGTTCGGTGCGGTACGCATCCTTCGATGATGCCGTCGCCATGTTGAATCGCCTGGGGCCCGGGGCGCTGATGGCCAAGTCAGACATCGAGTCAGCGTTCCGGTTGCTCCCGGTACACCCAGACGATCAGCGTCTCCTGGGTTTTATGTTTCAGGGGCGCTATTACATGGATAAATGTATCCCGATGGGCTGTTCCATATCTTGTGCTTATTTTGAGAAATTCAGTTGTTTCCTGCAATGGGCATTCACAAGAATGACGGGGTTTCAGCATGTTATGCATTATCTTGACGATTTTCTGTTCCTGGGGGCAGCCGGGGATACAGAATGTGCACAGGCTTTAAAAGAATTTTGTGGTCTGATGAGTCAGTTTGGTGTGCCATTGGTGCCAGGTAAGACTGTGGGGCCATCAACTTCGCTCGAGTTTCTTGGAATAGAGCTCGATTCCGAAGAAGGTTGCTTCCGGTTGCCCGAAGAAAAGGTGCGGAAATTCAGGGCCTCGCTTGAGGCATGCATTAGGGAGACTAAGGTGAACTTGCATCAATTGCAGCAGACTGTGGGTCAGTTGAATTTTGCCCTTAGAATAATGCCAATGGCCCGCCCTTTTTCCCGCTCGATTGCACAAGCCATGGTCGGTCTTAAAGAGGGGCACCACCGCACGAGGCTCTCGGCAGAGATTCGCCAGGACATGCGCATTTGGTTGGCATTCCTGGCGGATTTCAATGGTCGGGTTGTCTGGACCAAGCCGGCGATGTCCTCCGAGGAGTTGGGGCTGTGGACAGATTCGGCGGGGAGTATAGGCTTTGGCGCCATATTTGGCAATCACTGGTCGGCTCAAACGTGGCCGTCATGGTGGCACGAGTGTGGACTTACAAGTAACATTGCCTTTCTCGAACTGTTCCCTATTCTGGTGGCTTTGAAAACATGGCCTGAGGGGTTTAGGGATCACTCTGTGGTGTTCTGGTCTGATAACATGACCGTGGTTGAGTGTATCAATAGTCAGGCAGCACGATGCAAATGGATTCTGAGGTTGCTCAAAGAAATTGTTTTACTATGTATGCAATTGAACGTGCTCTTTAGGGCGAGGCATGTGCCAGGGGTGCTGAATCAGGCTGCTGATGCGCTTTCTCGTTTCCGTATGCAGGCCTTCTGGGGTTTTCTGCCCACAGCGGACCCGGTGGTGGCACCATTTCCCGAAGCTCTCTGGTCTCTCGGTGCCCCGAACTACAAAACCTCGTGGGAGAGAGTTTAGCACCCAGGACAAGGAAGGCATATGAAGGGGCGTTCCGTTCCTATTGGTCCTTTTTGGGTTCTGCTAGGGGGGAGCTTTGGGGCCAGGAAGAATTTGTCATAAAGTTTTTACTGTCATTATGCAGGGCAGGCAAATCGGTTGCCACGGCCCAGAGGCATCGGGCCGCCATTTCCTTCATGGCGCGGGCTCATGGTATCCAGGACCCTACAGCGTCTTTCGTAGTGCAGAAAGCGCTGCGTGGGTGGCAACGCCTTGAGGGTCGCAGAGTAGATGAAAGGCACCCGATAGGTCTGGATAGGTTGGCCCTGTTACTGTCCGTACTCCCTGCGACATGTTCATCCCAGTCGGGAACAGTGTTTTTCCGGGCCGCTTTTGCATTAGCATTCCATGGGGCTATGCGGGTAAGCGAACTGGTGGCAAAAAACAAGCAGGATACAGGGGTGGACTGTGCCGAGAGCACATTCAAGTAAAGGGGGAGACGATGATTGTCTCGTTTGTCAGGTCCAAGACCGATCAGGGGGCGATCGGGGACAGTGTAGTAGTCCAGCGGATTCCCGGATCTCCCATGTGCCCGGTTGTATGCGCTGAGGAGTATTTGGCGCAGAGGGCGGCATCATGGGGGGGACCTTGCTGAGACACGCAGATGCCACCCCACTGACGAGGTTTCAGTTCCAGCGGGTGCTTGCAATGGCAATTTCGGCTGCGGGCTTGAACCCGGGCGAGTTTGGGACCCATTCCTTCCGGATAGGGGCTGCTACAGAGGCTACAGCCAGGGGTCTGAGTGTGGAAAAAGTGAAACAGTTGGGGCGTTGGTCCTCGAATTGTTACAAAAGGTATGTGCGGTTGCACATGTTGTGAAGCTGATATCATGTACTCACGCTTCTTGTCTTTGTTTGGTTACAGTTTCGCAAACCTACGAGGCGGGGCGGACGGTGCAGTCGACCCGACACCGGGGAACCAGCGGTCAGAGATCACCGGCTGATGAAAGAGTGGTGTGGGTCGTGGGCCACTCATACGTGAGGCGTGCCGCGGACGTATTCAAGGCAGGTGACATGATTCATACGGCTGGGGAATACGGGTACAGGGTGGCCTTCTACGGAAGGGGCGGGCTCTGTATTGACCAGTTTCAACATTTTCTTGAGGGTTTGTTAGGGCGGACAAGGTCACCGCCATCTATAATCATAGTACATCTTGGGGGCAATGATTTGGTGACCACTGGTAGACGACTACTTCTCGAGGCGATACTATCCACAGTAAGTTGGTTGGCGAGAAGGGTTCCAGGGTGCACGATTGCATGGTCCCATATGATTCCACGTAAGGTGTGGCGGGGGGCTACTTCAGTGTCTGCTATAAATCATTCTGTGAAAAAGGTGAATAACAAGCTTGGTAGACTGTTCCGTACAAGTACATTGCATTAGATTCCTCATGGTTGTATCAGGGGGGACAATATGTATCTAGAGGATGGGGTCCATTTGTCCCGGGTGGGGAATTCTTTACTCATAGGAGACCTCGTAGCCTGGTTAAGGAGTTTACAGCATGACCTTTAGGTAGGAGCTTTGTGGGGGGTCCGGATAGCCGGTCAACTATCCGGCCTGTGGCGGTAAGGTCATGATCGGTGAGCAGTCATTGGAAGATCCCTAGGGGGGGGCGTCACCCATTACGGATGGGAGAGCCCGGGGGGAGGTGGCCATTGGCCCCTCAACGGGGAGGCGGTCCCTTCTAAAGGTCGGGACGCCTAAAGGAAAGGGAAGGCGGTCAAGGCCCCTACCTGGATAGGAGGGGCTACGGGCCCCTCCTGGGAATTTCCCGGGGCCAGGACATCTGCGACGGCAGATGTGGTAAGTTGTGTGGGGTGGGGAGGGGGGTCTACGCTACCTTCTAGACACCTCACACGAGTCCTCGGACGACCACGTAGATGGCGTCGAGTTAACAGGGGCCCCCGTCAAGACAAGGGAAATTGGTATGGCACATGAGGTGCAGTCCTCTGTGCGGCCGCCCCTCACAAGTGAGGGGGGAGTTCTGGTTTAGGGATCTGACACCGGTTACGACCTTGCCGTTGGCCCTTAACGTTAGGATGTACAATTTCAATTTGGAATGCATTTGTAAGGATGTTAGTATCGGCTAGGAGAACCTTTGTATTAGAAATGTGTTAAGGTTAGCCAAAACATCGTAATGTGGATATGAAATTGTACATGATATGAAACTGTTATTTTAATGTTTTTAATTTTGTTTCATATTTTAATAAATACGGCCGGGAGGGTAACTCCCTCCCGCCTTCCAAAAAGTTCAGAACTGTTTCCGGTTTCCCAATTCTTGGGGATTGTGTTGAGAGGGGGTGGCGGGTATCTCAGCCATATGCACTTTTCCATTCCATAAATCTTGTGTTTAGGACCCCTGGAAGCATGAAAATCACTTTAAACATGCTAATTTTAGCTCTAACACTGATGATCCACCTACAAATGTGAACTGACATTCAAAAATAAAACATTTGATAACGGACCATTTTCCACATTTCTGAAGCATGACGTAATGGGGGGGTGTTATCTCTTTTGTCAAAAATCAGCTGTTTTTGATTGAACATTAAATGCCTCCAAATAGTATTTAATTCACTTCCCGAGCCCCTGGAAGCATAAAAATCACTTTAAACATGCTAATTTTAGCTCTAACACTGATGATCCACCTACAAATGTGAACTGACGTTCAAAAATAAAACATTTGAAAACGGACCATTTTCCACATTTCTGAAGCATGGCGTAATGGGGGGGTGTTATCTCTTTTGTCGAAAATCAGCCGTTTTTGCTCGAACATTAAATGCCTCCAAATGGTATTTAATTAACTTCCCGGGGTGAAGAAACCCTTTTTGAGAACTCAGAGTGAGTAAATTGGCCATTTTCGCGCACTTTTAACCATTCCATAAATCTTGTGTTTAGGGCCCCTGGAAGCATGAAAATCACTTTAAACATGCTAATTTTAGCTCTAACACTGATGATCCATCTACAAATGTGAACTGACGTTCAAAAATAAAACATTTGAAAACGGACCATTTTCCACATTCCTGAAGCATGACGTAATGGGGGGGTGTTATCTCTTTTGTCGAAAATCAGCCGTTTTTGCTCGAACATTAAATGCCTCCAAATGGTATTTAATTAACTTCCCGGGGTGAAGAAACCCTTTTTGAGAACTCAGAGTGAGTAAATTGGCCATTTTCATGCACTTTTAACCATTCCATAAATCTTGTGTTTAGGGCCCCTGGAAGCATGTAAATCACTTTAAACATGCTAATTTTAGCTCTAACACTGATGATCCACCTACAAATGTGAACTGACGTTCAAAAATAAAACATTTGAAAACGGAATATTTTCCACATTTCTGAAGCATGACGTAATGGGGGGGTGTTATTTCTTTTGTCAAAAATCAGCTGTTTTTGATTGAACATTAAATGCCTCCAAATAGTATTTAATTCACTTCCCGAGCCCCTGGAAGCATGAAAATCACTTTAAACATGCTAATTTTAGCTCTAACACTGATGATCCACCTACAAATGTGAACTGACGTTCAAAAATAAAACATTTGAAAACGGACCATTTTCCACATTTCTGAAGCATGACGTAATGGGGGGGTGTTATCTCTTTTGTCGAAAATCAGCCGTTTTTGCTCGAACATTAAATGCCTCCAAATGGTATTTAATTAACTTCCCGGGGTGAAGAAACCCTTGTTGAGAACTCAGAGTGAGTAAATTGGCCATTTTCGCGCACTTTTAACCATTCCATAAATCTTGCGTTTAGGGCCCCTGGAAGCATGAAAAGCAGTTTAAACATGCTAATTTTAGCTCTAACACTGATGATCCACCTACAAATGTGAACTGACGTTCAAAAATAAAACATTTGAAAACGGACCATTTTCCACATTTCTGAAGCATGACGTAATGGGGGGGTGTTATCTCTTTTGTCAAAAATCAGCTGTTTTTGATTGAACATTAAATGCCTCCAAATAGTATTTAATTCACTTCCCGAGCCCCTGGAAGCATGAAAATCACTTTAAACATGCTAATTTTAGCTCTAACACTGATGACCCACCTACAAATGTGAACTGACGTTCAAAAATAAAACATTTGAAAACAGACCATTTTCCACATTTCTGAAGCATGACGTAATGGGGGGGTGTTATCTCTTTTGTCAAAAAACAGCTGTTTTTGATTGAACATTAAATGCCTCCAAATAGTATTTAATTCACTTCCCGAGCCCCTTGAAGCATGAAAATCACTTTAAACATGCTAATTTTAGCTCTAACACTGATGATCCACCTACAAATGTGAACTGACGTTCAAAAATAAAACATTTGAAAACGGACCATTTTCCACATTTCTGAAGCATGACGTAATGGAGGGGTGTTATCTCTTTTGTCAAAAATCAGCCGTTTATGCTCGAACATTAAATGCCTCCAAATGGTATTTAATTAAATTCCCGGGGTGAAGAAACCCTTTTTGAGAACTCAGAGTGAGTAAATTGGCCATTTTCATGCACTTTTAACCATTCCATAAATCTTGTGTTTAGGGCCCCTGGAAGCATGAAAATCACTTTAACATGCTAATTTTAGCTCTAACACTGATGATCCACCTACAAATGTGAACTGACGTTCAAAAATTAAACATTTGATAACGGACCATTTTCCACATTTCTGAAGCATGACGTAATGGGGGGGTGTTATCTGTTTTGTCACAAATCAGCTGTTTTTGATTGAACATTAAATGCCTCCAAATAGTATTTAATTCACTTCCCGAGCCCCTGGAAGCATGAAAATCACTTTAAACATGCTAATTTTAGCTCTAACACTGATGATCCACCTACAAATGTGAACTGACGTTCAAAAATAAAACATTTGAAAACGGACCATTTTCCACATTTCTGAAGCATGACGTAATGGGGGGGTGTTATCTCTTTTGTCGAAGATCAGCAGTTTTTGCTCGAACATTAAATGCCTCCAAATGGTATTTAATTAACTTCCCGGGGTGAAGAAACCCTTTTTGAGAACTCAGAGTGAGTAAATTGGCCATTTTCATGCACTTTTAACCATTCCATAAATCTTGTGTTTAGGGCCCCTGGAAGCATGAAAATCACTTTAAACATGCTAATTTTAGCTCTAACACTGATGATCCACCTACAAATGTGAACTGACGTTCAAAAATAAAACATTTGAAAACGGACCATTTTCCACATTTCTGAAGCATGACGTAATGGGGGGGTGTTATCTCTTTTGTCAAAAATCAGCCGTTTTTGCTCGAACATTAAATGCCTCCAAATGGTATTTAATTAACTTCCCGGGGTGAAGAAACCCTTTTTGAGAACTCAGAGTGAGTAAATTGGCCATTTTCGTGCACTTTTAACCATTCCATAAATCTTGTGTTTAGGGCCCCTGGAAGCATGAAAATCACTTTAAACATGCTAATTTTAGCTCTAACACTGATGATCCACCTACAAATGTGAACTGACGTTCAAAAATAAAACATTTGAAAACGGACCATTTTCCACATTTCTGAAGCATGACGTAATGGGGGGGGTGTTATCTCTTTTGTCAAAAATCAGCTGTTTTTGATTGAACATTAAATGCCTCCAAATAGTATTTAATTCACTTCCCGAGCCCCTGGAAGCATGAAAATCACTTTAAACATGCTAATTTTAGCTCTAACACTGATGATCCACCTACAAATGTGAACTGACGTTCAAAAATAAAACATTTGAAAACGGACCATTTTCCACATTCCTGAAGCATGACGTAATGGGGGGGTGTTATCTCTTTTGTCGAAAATCAGCCGTTTTTGCTCGAACATTAAATGCCTCCCAATGGTATTTAATTAACTTCCCGGGGTGAAGAAACCCTTTTTGAGAACTCAGAGTGAGTAAATTGGCCATTTTCATGCACTTTTAACCATTCCATAAATCTTGTGTTTAGGGCCCCTGGAAGCATGAAAATCACTTTAAACATGCTAATTTTAGCTCTAACACTGATGATCCACCTACAAATGTGAACTGACGTTCAAAATTAAAACATTTGAAAACGGACCATTTTCCACATTTCTGAAGCATGACGTAATGGGGGGGTGTTATTTCTTTTGTCAAAAATCAGCTGTTTTTGATTGAACATTAAATGCCTCCAAATAGTATTTAATTCACTTCCCGAGCCCCTGGAAGCATGAAAATCACTTTAAACATGCTAATTTTAGCTCTAACACTGATGATCCACCTACAAATGTGAACTGACGTTCAAAAATAAAACATTTGAAAACGGACCATTTTCCACATTTCTGAAGCATGACGTAATGGGGGGGTGTTATCTCTTTTGTCAAAAATCAGCCGTTTTTGCTCGAACATTAAATGCCTCCAAATGGTATTTAATTAACTTCCCGGGGTGAAGAAACCCTTTTTGAGAACTCAGAGTGAGTAAATTGGCCATTTTCGCGCACTTTTAACCATTCCATAAATCTTGCGTTTAGGGCCCCTGGAAGCATGAAAATCAGTTTAAACATGCTAATTTTAGCTCTAACACTGATGATCCACCTACAAATGTGAACTGACGTTCAAAAATAAAACATTTGAAAACGGACCATTTTCCACATTTCTGAAGCATGACGTAATGGGGGGGTGTTATCTCTTTTGTCAAAAATCAGCTGTTTTTGATTGAACATTAAATGCCTCCAAATAGTATTTAATTCACTTCCCGAGCCCCTGGAAGCATGAAAATCACTTTAAACATGCTAATTTTAGCTCTAACACTGATGATCCACCTACAAATGTGAACTGACGTTCAAAAATAAAACATTTGAAAACGGACCATTTTCCACATTTCTGAAGCATGACGTAATGGGGGGGTGTTATCTCTTTTGTCAAAAATCAGCTGTTTTTGATTGAACATTAAATGCCTCCAAATAGTATTTAATTCACTTCCCGAGCCCCTGGAAGCATGAAAATCACTTTAAACATGCTAATTTTAGCTCTAACACTGATGATCCACCTACAAATGTGAACTGACGTTCAAAAATAAAACATTTGAAAACGGACCATTTTCCACATTTCTGAAGCATGACGTAATGGGGGGGTGTTATCTCTTTTGTCAAAAATCAGCCGTTTTTGCTCGAACATTAAATGCCTCCAAATGGTATTTAATTAAATTCCCGGGGTGAAGAAACCCTTTTTGAGAACTCAGAATGAGTAAATTGGCCATTTTCATGCACTTTTAACCATTCCATAAATCTTGTGTTTAGGGCCCCTGGAAGCATGAAAATCACTTTAAACATGCTAATTTTAGCTCTAACACTGATGATCCACCTACAAATGTGAACTGACGTTCAAAAATTAAACATTTGATAACGGACCATTTTCCACATTTCTGAAGCATGACGTAATGGGGGGGTGTTATCTCTTTTGTCACAAATCAGCTGTTTTTGATTGAACATTAAATGCCTCCAAATAGTATTTAATTCACTTCCCGAGCCCCTGGAAGCATGAAAATCACTTTAAACATGCTAATTTTAGCTCTAACACTGATGATCCACCTACAAATGTGAACTGACGTTCAAAAATATAACATTTGAAAACGGACCATTTTCCACATTTCTGAAGCATGACGTAATGGTGGGGTGTTATCTCTTTTGTCGAAAATCAGCCGTTTTTGCTCGAACATTAAATGCCTCCAAATGGTATTTAATTAACTTCCCGGGGTGAAGAAACCCTTTTTGAGAACTCAGAGTGAGTAAATTGGCCATTTTCATGGACTTTTAACCATTCCATAAATCTTGTGTTTAGGGCCCCTGGAAGCATGAAAATCACTTTAAACATGCTAATTTTAGCTCTAACACTGATGATCCACCTACAAATGTGAACTGACGTTCAAAAATAAAACATTTGAAAACGGACCATTTTCCACATTTCTGAAGCATGACGTAATGGGGGGGTGTTATCCCTTTTGTCAAAAATCAGCCGTTTTTGCTCGAACATTAAATGCCTCCAAATGGTATTTAATTAACTTCCCGGGGTGAAGAAACCCTTTTTGAGAACTCAGAGTGAGTAAATTGGCCATTTTCGCGCACTTTTAACCATTCCATAAATCTTGTGTTTAGGGCCCCTGGAAGCATGAAAATCACTTTAAACATGCTAATTTTAGCTCTAACACTGATGATCCACCTACAAATGTGAACTGACGTTCAAAAATAAAACATTTGAAAACGGACCATTTTCCACATTTCTGAAGCATGACGTAATGGGGGGGTGTTATCTCTTTTGTCAAAAATCAGCTGTTTTTGCTTGAACATTAAATGCCTCCAAATAGTATTTAGTTCACTTCCTGAGCCCCTGGAAGCATGAAAATCACTTTAAACATGCTAATTTTAGCTCTAACACTGATGATCCACCTACAAATGTGAACTGACGTTCAAAAATAAAACATTTGAAAACGGACCATTTTCCACATTTCTGAAGCATGACGTAATGGGGGGGTGTTATCTCTTTTGTCAAAAATCAGCCGTTTTGGCTCGAACATTAAATGCCTCCAAATGGTATTTAATTAACTTCCCGGGGTGAAGAAACCCTTTTTGAGAACTCAGAGTGAGTAAATTGGCCATTTTCATGCACTTTTAACCATTCCATAAATCTTGTGTTTAGGGCCCCTGGAAGCATGAAAATCACTTTAAACATGCTAATTTTAGCTCTAACACTGATGATCCACCTACAAATGTGAACTGACGTTCAAAATTAAAACATTTGAAAACTGACCATTTTCCACATTTCTGAAGCATGACGTAATGGGGGGGTGTTATTTCTTTTGTCAAAAATCAGCTGTTTTTGATTGAACATTAAATGCCTCCAAATAGTATTTAATTCACTTCCCGAGCCCCTGGAAGCATGAAAATCACTTTAAACATGCTAATTTTAGCTCTAACACTGATGATCCACCTACAAATGTGAACTGACGTTCAAAAATAAAACATTTGAAAACGGACCATTTTCCACATTTCTGAAGCATGACGTAATGGGGGGGTGTTATCTCTTTTGTCAAAAATCAGCCGTTTTTGCTCGAACATTAAATGCCTCCAAATGGTATTTAATTAACTTCCCGGGGTGAAGAAACCCTTTTTGAGAACTCAGAGTGAGTAAATTGGCCATTTTCGCGCACTTTTAACCATTCCATAAATCTTGCGTTTAGGGCCCCTGGAAGCATGAAAATCAGTTTAAACATGCTAATTTTAGCTCTAACACTGATGATCCACCTACAAATGTGAACTGACGTTCAAAAATAAAACATTTGAAAACGGACCATTTTCCACATTTCTGAAGCATGACGTAATGGGGGGGTGTTATCTCTTTTGTCAAAAATCAGCTGTTTTTGATTGAACATTAAATGCCTCCAAATAGTATTTAATTCACTTCCCGAGCCCATGGAAGCATGAAAATCACTTTAAACATGCTAATTTTAGCTCTAACAGTGATGATCCACCTACAAATGTGAACTGACGTTCAAAAATAAAACATTTGAAAACGGACCATTTTCCACATTTCTGAAGCATGACGTAATGGGGGGGTGTTATCTCTTTTGTCAAAAATCAGCTGTTTTTGATTGAACATTAAATGCCTCCAAATAGTATTTAATTCACTTCCCGAGCCCCTGGAAGCATGAAAATCACTTTAAACATGCTAATTTTAGCTCTAACACTGATGATCCACCTACAAATGTGAACTGACGTTCAAAAATAAAACATTTGAAAACGGACCATTTTCCACATTTCTGAAGCATGACGTAATGGGGGGGTGTTATCTCTTTTGTCAAAAATCAGCCGTTTTTGCTCGAACATTAAATGCCTCCAAATGGTATTTAATTAAATTCCCGGGGTGAAGAAACCCTTTTTGAGAACTCAGAATGAGTAAATTGGCGATTTTCATGCACTTTTAACCATTCCATAAATCTTGTGTTTAGGGCCCCTGGAAGCATGAAAATCACTTTAAACATGCTAATTTTAGCTCTAACACTGATGATCCACCTACAAATGTGAACTGACGTTCAAAAATTAAACATTTGATAACGGACCATTTTCCACATTTCTGAAGCATGACGTAATGGGGGGGTGTTATCTCTTTTGTCACAAATCAGCTGTTTTTGATTGAACATTAAATGCCTCCAAATAGTATTTAATTCACTTCCCGAGCCCCTGGAAGCATGAAAATCACTTTAAACATGCTAATTTTAGCTCTAACACTGATGATCCACCTACAAATGTGAACTGACGTTCAAAAATATAACATTTGAAAACGGACCATTTTCCACATTTCTGAAGCATGACGTAATGGTGGGGTGTTATCTCTTTTGTCGAAAATCAGCCGTTTTTGCTCGAACATTAAATGCCTCCAAATGGTATTTAATTAACTTCCCGGGGTGAAGAAACCCTTTTTGAGAACTCAGAGTGAGTAAATTGGCCATTTTCATGGACTTTTAACCATTCCATAAATCTTGTGTTTAGGGCCCCTGGAAGCATGAAAATCACTTTAAACATGCTAATTTTAGCTCTAACACTGATGATCCACCTACAAATGTGAACTGACGTTCAAAAATAAAACATTTGAAAACGGACCATTTTCCACATTTCTGAAGCATGACGTAATGGGGGGGTGTTATCCCTTTTGTCAAAAATCAGCCGTTTTTGCTCGAACATTAAATGCCTCCAAATGGTATTTAATTAACTTCCCGGGGTGAAGAAACCCTTTTTGAGAACTCAGAGTGAGTAAATTGGCCATTTTCGCGCACTTTTAACCATTCCATAAATCTTGTGTTTAGGGCCCCTGGAAGCATGAAAATCACTTTAAACATGCTAATTTTAGCTCTAACACTGATGATCCACCTACAAATGTGAACTGACGTTCAAAAATAAAACATTTGAAAACGGACCATTTTCCACATTTCTGAAGCATGACGTAATGGGGGGGGTGTTATCTCTTTTGTCAAAAATCAGCTGTTTTTGCTTGAACATTAAATGCCTCCAAATAGTATTTAGTTCACTTCCTGAGCCCCTGGAAGCATGAAAATCACTTTAAACATGCTAATTTTAGCTCTAACACTGATGATCCACCTACAAATGTGAACTGACGTTCAAAAATAAAACATTTGAAAATGGACCATTTTCCACATTTCTGAAGCATGACGTAATGGGGGGGTGTTATCTCTTTTGTCGAAAATCAGCCGTTTTTGCTCGAACATTAAATGCCTCCAAATGGTATTTAATTAACTTCCCGGGGTGAAGAAACCCTTTTTGAGAACTCAGAGTGAGTAAATTGGCCATTTTCGCGCACTTTTAACCATTCCATAAATCTTGTGTTTAGGGCCCCTGGAAGCATGAAAATGACTTTAAACATGCTAATTTTAGCTCTAACACTGATGATCCACCTACAAATGTGAACTGACGTTTAAAAAATAAAACATTTGAAAACGGACCATTTTCCACATTTCTGAAGCATGACGTAATGGGGGGGTGTTATCTCTTTTGTCAAAAATCAGCTGTTTTTGATTGAACATTAAATGCCTCCAAATAGTATTTAATTCACTTCCCGAGCCCCTGGAAGCATGAAAATCACTTTAAACGTGCTAATTTTAGCTCTAACACTGATGATCCACCTACAAATGTGAACTGACGTTCAAAAATAAAACATTTGAAAACTGACCATTTTCCACATTCCTGAAGCATGACGTAATGGGGGGGTGTTATCTCTTTTGTCGAAAATCAGCCGTTTTTGCTCGAACATTAAATGCCTCCAAATGGTATTTAATTAACTTCCCGGGGTGAAGAAACCCTTTTTGAGAACTCAGAGTGAGTACATTGGCCATTTTCATGCACGTTTAACCATTCCATAAATCTTGTGTTTAGGGCCCCTGGAAGCATGATAATCACTTTAAACATGCTAATTTTAGCTCTAACACTGATGATCCACCTACAAATGTGAACTGACGTTCAAAAATAAAACATTTGAAAACGGACCATTTTCCACATTTCTGAAGCATGACGTAATGGGGGGGTGTTATCTCTTTTGTCAAAAATCAGCTGTTTTTGATTGAACATTAAATGCCTCCAAATAGTATTTAATTCACTTCCCGAGCCCCTGGAAGCATGAAAATCACTTTAAACATGCTAATTTTAGCTCTAACACTGATGATCCACCTACAAATGTGAACTGACGTTCAAAAATAAAACATTTGAAAACGGACCATTTTCCACATTTCTGAAGCATGACGTAATGGGGGGGGGGGTGTTATCTCTTTTGTCGAAAATCAGCCGTTTTTGCTCGAACATTAAATGCCTCCAAATGGTATTTAATTAACTTCCCGGGGTGAAGAAACCCTTTTTGAGAACTCAGAGTGAGTAAATTGGCCATTTTCATGGAAAGGGGCGACCACTCGATCCCCCCGAATGTATGGTGGAGTACCCCGATCCCCCCGGGAAGCCATTTTGGGCGGGAGGCGCGTCTCGGCTGATATGCCCAAAGCGGCTTAGCCGGGGCGCGCTTTTTCCCGCCCAAGAGTGGGTTGTCCTAGACACTGAAGCCGTCAGCCATGCCCCCGCAGGCGGGAGGAGGCGGGTTTACGCCCGCCCAAAGAAGAATAAAAGGAGCGATAGTCCAAGGAAGCATCCTCTTGTTCCTGTGCTCTGAAGCTGAACCTCCTCGCTGCACGTGAGCTCGAGACGGAACGAAGAGCCAATTTTGAAATTTGTAATTTCTCTTTTTCTCTTCTAGCACTACAAATCTAGTCCAGGACCTTCCACCTACGTGGGGAAAGGGTATGCTGGAATTTTAACAGGGGAAAGTGTACGAGGCCCCAGGGGTCATGCAAGTTTAGGCACAACTGTGGGGGGTGTGGACAGTCCTCGCATCCCGAGACCATGTGCAGAGCCAAAACAGGTGATAACGGAAGTAGGGGAAGCGCCAAACAGGTCTGACATAGTCCGAGGGGCGCCTTTACCTACACCAGTTGATACCATGGCAATGATTCCTTGGCTCAGTGAATACCCGGATCATGTCTCCGCTGGGGTGTTGCGAGACGGTTTTTCGTATGGTTTCCGCATCCCGGTGGGGAATTTTCAGGGTAAAGCGCATTGTAGGAACCAACTATCGGTCCTGCAGAATACGGCGGTGGTGCAAGCAAAGATTGGGAGAGAGGTGACCCGGGGTCGGGTTGCCGGACCATTCGACATGCCACCAGTTCCTAATTTTGTTTGTTCACCCTTGGGAGTGGTCCCCAAGAAGGACCCGGGTGAGTTTAGACTGATACATAACTTGTCAGCTCCAAGAGGTCTGTCAGTGAATGATGCGATAGACCCGGAGGTGTGTTCGGTGCGGTACGCATCCTTCGATGATGCCGTCGCCATGTTGAATCGCCTGGGGCCCGGGGCGCTGATGGCCAAGTCAGACATCGAGTCAGCGTTCCGGTTGCTCCCGGTACACCCAGACGATCAGCGTCTCCTGGGTTTTATGTTTCAGGGGCGCTATTACATGGATAAATGTATCCCGATGGGCTGTTCCATATCTTGTGCTTATTTTGAGAAATTCAGTTGTTTCCTGCAATGGGCATTCACAAGAATGACGGGGTTTCAGCATGTTATGCATTATCTTGACGATTTTCTGTTCCTGGGGGCAGCCGGGGATACAGAATGTGCACAGGCTTTAAAAGAATTTTGTGGTCTGATGAGTCAGTTTGGTGTGCCATTGGCGCCAGGTAAGACTGTGGGGCCATCAACTTTGCTCGAGTTTCTTGGAATAGAGCTCGATTCCGAAGAAGGTTGCTTCCGGTTGCCCGAAGAAAAGGTGCGGAAATTCAGGGCCTCGCTTGAGGCATGCATTAGGGAGACTAAGGTGAACTTGCATCAATTGCAGCAGACTGTGAGTCAGTTGAATTTTGCCCTTAGAATAATGCCAATGGCCCGCCCTTTTTCCCGCTCGATTGCACAAGCCATGGTCGGTCTTAAAGAGGGGCACCACCGCACGAGGCTCTCGGCAGAGATTCGCCAGGACATGCGCATTTGGTTGGCATTCCTGGCGGATTTCAATGGTCGGGTTGTCTGGACCAAGCCGGCGATGTCCTCCGAGGAGTTGGGGCTGTGGACAGATTCGGCGGGGAGTATAGGCTTTGGCGCCATATTTGGCAATCACTGGTCGGCTCAAACGTGGCCGTCATGGTGGCACGAGTGTGGACTTACAAGTAACATTGCCTTTCTCGAACTGTTCCCTATTCTGGTGGCTTTGAAAACATGGCCTGAGGGGTTTAGGGATCACTCTGTGGTGTTCTGGTCTGATAACATGACCGTGGTTGAGTGTATCAATAGTCAGGCAGCACGATGCAAATGGATTCTGAGGTTGCTCAAAGAAATTGTTTTACTATGTATGCAATTGAACGTGCTCTTTAGGGCGAGGCATGTGCCAGGGGTGCTGAATCAGGCTGCTGATGCGCTTTCTCGTTTCCGTATGCAGGCCTTCTGGGGTTTTCTGCCCACAGCGGACCCGGTGGCGGCACCATCTCCCGAAGCTCTCTGGTCTCTCGGTGCCCCGAACTACAAAACCTCGTGGGAGAGAGTTTAGCACCCAGGACAAGGAAGGCATATGAAGGGGCGTTCCGTTCCTATTGGTCCTTTTTGGGTTCTGCTAGGGGGGAGCTTTGGGGCCAGGAAGAATTTGTCATAAAGTTTTTACTGTCATTATGCAGGGCAGGCAAATCAGTGGCTACGGCCCAGAGGCATCGGGCCGCCATTTCCTTCATGGCGCGGGCTCATGGTATCCAGGACCCTACAGCGTCTTTCGTAGTGCAGAAAGCGCTGCGTGGGTGGCAACGCCTTGAGGGTCGCAGAGTAGATGAAAGGCACCCGATAGGTCTGGATAGGTTGGCCCTGTTACTGTCCGTACTCCCTGCGACATGTTCATCCCAGTCGGAAACAGTGTTATTCCGGGCCGCTTTTGCATTAGCATTCCATGGGGCTATGCGGGTAAGCGAACTGGTGGCAAAAAACAAGCAGGATACGGGGGGGTGGACTGTGCCGAGAGCACATTCAAGTAAAGGGGGAGACGATGATTGTCTCGTTTGTCAGGTCCAAGACCGATCAGGGGGCGATCGGGGACAGTGTAGTAGTCCAGCGGATTCCCGGATCTCCCATGTGCCCGGTTGTATGCGCTGAGGAGTATTTGGCGCAGAGGGCGGCATCATGGGGGGGGACCTTGCTGAGACACGCAGATGCCACGCCACTGACGAGGTTTCAGTTCCAGCAGGTGCTTGCAATGGCAATTTCGGCCGCGGGCTTGAACCCGGGCGAGTTTGGGACCCATTCCTTCCGGATAGGGGCTGCTACAGAGGCTACAGCCAGGGGTCTGAGTGTGGAAAAAGTGAAACAGTTGGGGCGTTGGTCCTCGAATTGTTACAAAAGGTATGTGCGGTTGCACATGTTGTGAAGCTGATATCATGTACTCACGCTTCTTGTCTTTGTTTGGTTACAGTTTCGCAAACCTACGAGGCGGGGGCGGACTGTGCAGTCGACCCGACACCGGGGAACCAGCGGTCAGAGATCACCGGCTGATGAAAGAGTGGTGTGGGTCGTGGGCCACTCATACGTGAGGCGTGCCGCGGACGTATTCAAGGCAGGTGACATGATTCATACGGCTGGGGAATACGGGTACAGGGTGGCCTTCTACGGAAGGGGCGGGCTCTGTATTGACCAGTTTCAACATTTTCTTGAGGGTTTGTTAGGGCGGACAAGGTCACCGCCATCTATAATCATAGTACATCTTGGGGGCAATGATTTGGTGACCACTGGTAGACGACTACTTCTCGAGGCGATACTATCCACAGTAAGTTGGTTGGCGAGAAGGGTTCCAGGGTGCACGATTGCATGGTCCCATATGATTCCACGTAAGGTGTGGCGGGGGCTACTTCAGTGTCTGCTATAAATCATTCTGTGAAAAAGGTGAATAACAAGCTTGGTAGACTGTTCCGTACAAGTACATTGCATTAGATTCCTCATGGTTGTATCAGGGGGGACAATATGTATCTAGAGGATGGGGTCCATTTGTCCCGGGTGGGGAATTCTTTACTCATAGGAGACCTCGTAGCCTGGTTAAGGAGTTTACAGCATGACCTTTAGGTAGGAGTTTTGTGGGGGGTCCGGATAGCCGGTCAACTATCCGGCCTGTGGCGGTAAGGTCATGATCGGTGAGCAGTCATTGGAAGATCCCTAGGGGGGGGCGTCACCCATTACGGATGGGAGCGCCCGGGGGGAGGTGGCCATTGGCCCCTCAACGGGGAGGCGGTCCCTTCTAAAGGACGGGACGCCTAAAGGAAAGGGAAGGCGGTCAAGGCCCCTCCCTGGATAGGAGGGGCTACGGGCCCCTCCTGGGAATTTCCCGGGGCCAGGACATCTGCGACGGCAGATGTGGTAAGTTGTGTGGGGTGGGGAGGGGGGTCTACGCTACCTTCCTGACACCTCACACGAGTCCTCGGACGACCACGTAGATGGCGTCGAGTTAACAGGGGCCCCCGTCAAGACAAGGGAAATTGGTATGGCACATGAGGTGCAGTCCTCTGTGCGGCCGCCCCTCACAAGTGAGGGGGGAGTTCTGGTTTAGGGATCTGACACCGGTTACGACCTTGCCGTTGGCCCTTAACGTTAGGATGTACAATTTCAATTTGGAATGCATTTGTAAGGATGTTAGTATCGGCTAGGAGAACCTTTGTATTAGAAATGTGTTAAGGTTAGCCAAAACATCGTAATGTGGATATGAAATTGTACATGATATGAAACTGTTATTTTAATGTTTTTAATTTTGTTTCATATTTTAATAAATACGGCCGGGAGGGTAACTCCCTCCCGCCTTCCAAAAAGTTCAGAACTGTTTCCGGTTTCCCAATTCTTGGGGATTGTGTTGAGAGGGGGTGGCGGGTATCTCAGCCATATGCACTTTTCCATTCCATAAATCTTGTGTTTAGGACCCCTGGAAGCATGAAAATCACTTTAAACATGCTAATTTTAGCTCTAACACTGATGATCCACCTACAAATGTGAACTGACATTCAAAAATAAAACATTTGATAACGGACCATTTTCCACATTTCTGAAGCATGACGTAATGGGGGGTGTTATCTCTTTTGTCAAAAATCAGCTGTTTTTGATTGAACATTAAATGCCTCCAAATAGTATTTAATTCACTTCCCGAGCCCCTGGAAGCATGAAAATCACTTTAAACATGCTAATTTTAGCTCTAACACTGATGATCCACCTACAAATGTGAACTGACGTTCAAAAATAAAACATTTGAAAACTGACCATTTTCCACATTTCTGAAGCATGACGTAATGGAGGGGGTGTTATCTCTTTTGTCGAAAATCAGCCGTTTTTGCTCGAACATTAAATGCCTCCAAATGGTATTTAATTAACTTCCCAGGGTGAAGAAACCCTTTTTGAGAACTCAGAGTGAGTAAATTGGCCATTTTCATGCACTTTTAACCATTCCATAAATCTTGTGTTTAGGGCCCCTGGAAGCATGAAAATCACTTTAAACATGCTAATTTTAGCTCTAACACTGATGATCCACCTACAAATGTGAAC
Organism: Lissotriton vulgaris; assembly: GCF_964263255.1. Lineage (NCBI taxonomy): Eukaryota > Metazoa > Chordata > Amphibia > Caudata > Salamandridae > Lissotriton > Lissotriton vulgaris. The sequence goes on from NW_028243660.1 coordinate 144,535, forward strand.
TGACGTTCAAAAATAAAACATTTGAAAACGGACCATTTTCCACATTTCTGAAGCATGACGTAATGGGGGGGTGTTATCTCTTTTGTCAAAAATCAGCTGTTTTTGATTGAACATTAAATGCCTCCAAATAGTATTTAATTCACTTCCCGAGCCCCTGGAAGCATGAAAATCACTTTAAACATGCTAATTTTAGCTCTAACACTGATGATCCACCTACAAATGTGAACTGACGTTCAAAAATAAAACATTTGAAAATGGACCATTTTCCACATTTCTGAAGCATGACGTAATGGGGGGGTGTTATCTCTTTTGTCGAAAATCAGCCGTTTTTGCTCGAACATTAGATGCCTCCAAATGGTATTTAATTAACTTCCCGGGGTGAAGAAACCCTTTTTGAGAACTCAGAGTGAGTAAATTGGCCATTTTCATGCACTTTTCCATTCCATAAATCTTGTGTTTAGGACCCCTGGAAGCATGAAAATCACTTTAAACATGCTAATTTTAGCTCTAACACTGATGATCCACCTACAAATGTGAACTGACATTAAAAAATAAAACATTTGATAACGGACCATTTTCCACATTTCTGAAGCATGACGTAATGGGGGGTGTTATCTCTTTTGTCAAAAATCTGCTGTTTTTGATTGAACATTAAATGCCTCCAAATAGTATTTAATTCACTTCCCGAGCCCCTGGAAGCATGAAAATCACTTTAAACGTGCTAATTTTAGCTCTAACACTGATGATCCACCTACAAATGTGAACTGACGTTCAAAAATAAAACATTTGAAAACGGACCATTTTCCACATTTCTGAAGCATGACGTAATGGGGGTGTTATCTCTTTTGTCGAAAATCAGCAGTTTTTGCTCGAACATTAAATGCCTCCAAATGGTATTTAATTAACTTCCCGGGGTGAAGAAACCCTTTTTGAGAACTCAGAGTGAGTAAATTGGCCATTTTCATGCACTTTTAACCATTCCATAAATCTTGTGTTTAGGGCCCCTGGAAGCATGAAAATCACTTTAAACATGCTAATTTTAGCTCTAACACTGATGATCCACCTACAAATGTGAACTGACGTTCAAAAATAAAACATTTGAAAACGGACCATTTTCCACATTTCTGAAGCATGACGTAATGGGGGGGTGTTATCTCTTTTGTCAAAAATCAGCTGTTTTTGATTGAACATTAAATGCCTCCAAATAGTATTTAATTCACTTCCCGAGCCCCTGGAAGCATGAAAATCACTTTAAACATGCTAATTTTAGCTCTAACACTGATGATCCACCTGCAAATGTGAACTGACGTTCAAAAATAAAACATTTGAAAATGGACCATTTTCCACATTTCTGAAGCATGACGTATTGGGGGGGTGTTATCTCTTTTGTCGAAAATCAGCCGTTTTTGCTCGAACATTAGATGCCTCCAAATGGTATTTAATTAACTTCCCGGGGTGAAGAAACCCTTTTTGAGAACTCAGAGTGAGTAAATTGGCCATTTTCATGCACTTTTCCATTCCATAAATCTTGTGTTTAGGACCCCTGGAAGCATGAAAATCACTTTAAACATGCTAATTTTAGCTCTAACACTGATGATCCACCTACAAATGTGAACTGACATTAAAAAATAAAACATTTGATAACGGACCATTTTCCACATTTCTGAAGCATGACGTAATGGGGGGTGTTATCTCTTTTGTCAAAAATCTGCTGTTTTTGATTGAACATTAAATGCCTCCAAATAGTATTTAATTCACTTCCCGAGCCCCTGGAAGCATGAAAATCACTTTAAACGTGCTAATTTTAGCTCTAACACTGATGATCCACCTACAAATGTGAACTGACGTTCAAAAATAAAACATTTGAAAACGGACCATTTTCCACATTTCTGAAGCATGACGTAATGGGGGTGTTATCTCTTTTGTCGAAAATCAGCAGTTTTTGCTCGAACATTAAATGCCTCCAAATGGTATTTAATTAACTTCCCGGGGTGAAGAAACCCTTTTTGAGAACTCAGAGTGAGTAAATTGGCCATTTTCATGCACTTTTAACCATTCCATAAATCTTGTGTTTAGGGCCCCTGGAAGCATGAAAATCACTTTAAACATGCTAATTTTAGCTCTAACACTGATGATCCACCTACAAATGTGAACTGACGTTCAAAACATAAAACATTTGAAAATGGACCATTTTCCACATTTCTGAAGCATGACGTAATGGGGGGTGTTATCTCTTTTGTCAAAAATCTGCTGTTTTTGCTTGAACATTAAATGCCTCCAAATAGTATTTAATTCACTTCCCGAGCCCCTGGAAGCATGAAAATCACTTTAAACATGCTAATTTTAGCTCTAACATTGATGATCCACCTACAAATGTGAACTGACGTTCAAAAATAAAACATTTGAAAACGGACCATTTTCCACATTTCTGAAGCATGACGTAATGGGGGGTGTTATCTCTTTTGTCGAAAATCAGCCGTTTTTGCTCGAACATTAAATGCCTCCAAATGGTATTTAAATAACTTCCCGGGGTGAAGAAACCCTTTTTGAGAACTCAGAGTGAGTAAATTGGCCAATTTCATGCACTTTTAACCATTCCATAAATCTTGTGTTTAGGGCCCCTGGAAGCATGAAAATCACTTTAAACATGCTAATTTTAGCTCTAACACTGATGATCCACCTACAAATGTGAATTGACGTTCAAAAATAAAACATTTGATAACGGACCATTTTCCACATTTCTGAAGCATGACGTAATGGGGGGGTGTTATCTCTTTTGTCACAAATCAGCTGTTTTTGATTGAACATTAAATGCCTCCAAATAGTATTTAATTCACTTCCCGAGCCCCTGGAAGCATGAAAATCACTTTAAACATGCTAATTTTAGCTCTAACACTGATGATCCACCTACAAATGTGAACTGACGTTCAAAAATATAACATTTGAAAACGGACCATTTTCCACATTTCTGAAGCATGACGTAATGGGGGGGGTGTTATCTCTTTTGTCGAAAATCAGCCGTTTTTGCTCGAACATTAAATGCCTCCAAATGGTATTTAATTAACTTCCCGGGGTGAAGAAACCCTTTTTGAGAACTCAGAGTGAGTAAATTGGCCATTTTCATGGACTTTTAACCATTCCATAAACCTTGTGTTTAGGGCCCCTGGAAGCATGAAAATCACTTTAAACATGCTAATTTTAGTCCTAACACTGATGATCCACCTACAAATGTGAACTGACGTTCAAAAATAAAACATTTGAAAATGGACCATTTTCCACATTTCTGAAGCATGACGTAATGGGGGGGTGTTATCTCTTTTGTCAAAAATTAGCTGTTTTGATTGAGCATTAAATGCCTCCAAATAGTATTTAATTCACTTCCCGAGCCCCTGGAAGCATGAAAATCACTTTAAACATGCTAATTTTAGCTCTAACACTGATGATCCACCTACAAATGTGAACTGACGTTCAAAAATAAAACATTTGAAAACGGACCATTTTCCACATTTCTGAAGCATGACGTAATGGGGGGGTGTTATCTCTTTTGTCAAAAATCAGCCGTTTTTGCTCGAACATTAAATGCCTCCAAATGGTATTTAATTAACTTCCCGGGGTGAAGAAACCATTTTTGAGAACTCAGAGTGAGTAAATTGGCCATTTTCGCGCACTTTTAACCATTCCATAAATCTTGTGTTTAGGGCCCCTGGAAGCATGAAAATCACTTTAAACATGCTAATTTTAGCTCTAACACTGATGATCCACCTACAAATGTGAACTGACGTTCAAAAATAAAACATTTGAAAACGGACCATTTTCCACATTTCTGAAGCATGACGTAATGGGGGGGTGTTATCTCTTTTGTCAAAAATCAGCTGTTTTTGCTTGAACATTAAATGCCTCCAAATAGTATTTAATTCACTTCCCGAGCCCCTGGAAGCATGAAAATCACTTTAAACATGCTAATTTTAGCTCTAACACTGATTATCCACCTACAAATGTGAACTGACGTTCAAAAATAAAACATTTGAAAATGGACCATTTTCCACATTTCTGAAGCATGACGTAATGGGGGGGTGTTATCTCTTTTGTCGAAAATCAGCCGTTTTTGCTCGAACATTAAATGCCTCCAAATGGTATTTAATTAACTTCCCTGGGTGAAGAAACCCTTTTTGAGAACTCAGAGTGAGTAAATTGGCCATTTTCGCGCACTTTTAACCATTCCATAAATCTTGTGTTTAGGGCCCCTGGAAGCATGAAAATCACTTTAAACATGCTAATTTTAGCTCTAACACTGATGATCCACCTACAAATGTGAACTGACGTTCAAAAATAAAACATTTGAAAACGGACCATTTTCCACATTTCTGAAGCATGACGTAATGGGGGGGGTGTTATCTCTTTTGTCAAAAATCAGATGTTTTTGATTGAACATTAAATGCCTCCAAATAGTATTTAATTCACTTCCCGAGCCCCTGGAAGCATGAAAATCACTTTAAACATGCTATATGGCTGAGATACCCGCCACCCCCTCTCAACACAATCCCCAAAGGAGGGAAACCGGAAACAGTTCTTGAAGTTTTTGGATGAGGGAGGGAGTGACCCTCCCCGGCCGTATTTATTAAAACAAGAAATTAAAATTAAACAGTTTCATATTAATGTACAATTTCATTACCACATTGCGATGTTTGGCTAACCTTAACAGATTCTCTAATACAGAGGTTCTCCTAGCCGAACTAACAACCTACAAAACATTTTCTTGAAATTTTGAAATTGTACATCCTAACGTTTAAGGGCCAACGGCAAGGTCGTAACCGGTGTCAAGATCCCTAACCAGAAATACCCCCCCCCACTTGGGAGGGGCGACAGCACTGAGGCGTACCTCGAGTGCAACTACCAATTTCCCTTGACTTGACGGGGGCACCCATAAACTCGAAGCCACTTAAAGGTCGTTCGAGGACTCGTGTGAGGTATCTAGAAGGTAGCGTAGACCTCCCCCCAAACCCCACACAACTTACCACATCTGCCGTCGCAGACGTCACTGGCCCCGGGAAATTCCCCAGGAGGGGGCTGTAACCCCTCCTACACAGGAAGGGGCCTTGACCGCCTTTCCTTTTCTTTCGGCGACCCATCCTTAGAAGGGACCGCCTCCCCATTGAGGGGCCAAAGGCCACCTCTCCCGAGCGCTCCCATCCGTGTTGGGTGACGCCCACTCATAGGGATCTTCCAATTAGTGCTCACCGATCATGACCTTACCGCCCGACCAAAATAAATACGACAATGCTAACTAAATAACTAAGACTAAATATAACAGACAGTAGCAATAACACTTTATCCAAAGCATGCTTACTGATGAACACTAAAGCAGAATTACTTTATTTGCAAAACATAACACCAATCGGTCATTCTTTATTGCATACTCAAAATCTTCACGATAATACCACAACCTGTAAACGAAACAGAATTAACCATCAAACTTTATTTAAAACAACTCGCTGTCTTCAGGGGCTGGTGGGTGGGTCAAAATTGGCTCTTCGTTCCGTCTCGAGCTCACGTGCAGCGAGGAGGTGCAGCTTCAGAGCACAGGAACAAGAGGATGCCTTCTGGTCTTGCGTCCCTTTTTATCCGTCTTCAGGGCGGGCGTAAACCCGCCCCTGCCTGCCCCGAGGGCGTGGCCAGCCGCGTCAGTGTCTAGGCCAGCCCACTCTAGGGCGGGAAAAAGCGCGCCCCGGCTACGCCGCTTCGGGCATACCAGCCGAGATGCGCCTCCCGCCCAAAATGGCTTCCCGGGGGGATCGAGGTACTCCGCCATACGTTCGGGGGGACCGAGTGGTCGCCCCTTTCCATATGGCTGAGATACCCGCCACCCCCTCTCAACACAATCCCCAAAGGAGGGAAACCGGAAACAGTTCTTGAAGTTTTTGGATGAGGGAGGGAGTGACCCTCCCCGGCCGTATTTATTAAAACAAGAAATTAAAATTAAACAGTTTCATATTAATGTACAATTTCATTACCACATTGCGATGTTTGGCTAACCTTAACAGATTCTCTAATACAGAGGTTCTCCTAGCCGAACTAACAACCTACAAAACATTTTCTTGAAATTTTGAAATTGTACATCCTAACGTTTAAGGGCCAACGGCAAGGTCGTAACCGGTGTCAAGATCCCTAACCAGAAATACCCCCCCCCCACTTGGGAGGGGCGACAGCACTGAGGCGTACCTCGAGTGCAACTACCAATTTCCCTTGACTTGACGGGGGCACCCATAAACTCGACGCCACTTAAAGGTCGTTCAAGGACTCGTGTGAGGTATCTAGAAGGTAGCGTAGACCTCCCCCCAAACCCCACACAACTGACCACATCTGCCGTCGCAGACGTCACTGGCCCCGGGAAATTCCCCAGGAGGGGGCTGTAACCCCTCCTACACAGGAAGGGGCCTTGACCGCCTTTCCTTTTCTTTCGGCGACCCATCCTTAGAAGGGACCGCCTCCCCGTTGAGGGGCCAAAGGCCACCTCTCCCGAGCGCTCCCATCCGTGTTGGGTGACGCCCACTCATAGGGATCTTTCAATTAGTGCTCACCGATCATGACCTTACCGCCACAGGCCGGATAGTTGACCGGCTATCCGGACCCCCCCACAAAGCTCCTACCTAAAGGTCATGTTTTAACGTTTTTAACCATGCTAAGAAGTCTGCTACGAGTAACTCATTCCCCACTCGAGACAAATGCACACCATCCCCCAAATACATACTGTCATCATTAATACAGCCATGCGAAATAGAATGCAATGTCCTGGAACGGAACAACCTACTCACTTTGTTATTAAGCTTTCTAACAGAATGATTCAAAGCAGGAATAGAAATAGCCCCCCGCCACACCTTTCGTGGGATCATATGGGACCACGCAATTGTGCACCCCGGAACTCTCCTCGCCAACCAACTTACAGTGGAAAGCATTGCCTCCAGGAGAAGTCGTCTACCGGTGGTGACCAAATCATTGCCCCCTAAATGTACTATGACTATAGACGGCGGTGACCTCGTCCGCCCTAACAAACCCTCGAAAAATGTTTGAAACTAGTCAATACAGAGACCGCCTCTTCCGTAGAAGGACACCCTGTACCCGTATTCCCCAGCTACGTGAATCATGTCACCTGCTTTGAATACGTCCGCGGCACGCCTCACGTATGAGTGGCCCACGACCCACACCTCCTTTCTCACAGCCGGTGATGTCTGACCGCTGGCCCGGTGTTGGGTCGACTGCATAGTTCGCCCCGCCTCGTAGGCTTGCGCAACTGAAAACCAAACAAAAAACAAGAGGCGTGAGTACATTATTACAGCTTCACAACATGTGCAACCGTACATACCTCTTATAACAATTGGAGGACCAACGCCCCACTCGTTTCACTTGTTCAACATTAAGACCCCTGGCTGTAGCTTCTGTAGCAGCCCCTATCCGAAAGGAATGGGTCCCAAACTCGCCCGGGTTCAAGCCCGCAGCGGCAATTGACATCGCAAGCACCCGCTGAAACTGAAATTTCGTCAGTGGGGTGGCGTCCGCGTGTCTCAACAAGGTCCCCCCCCATGATGCCACCCTTCGTGCCAGGTAATCCTCTAAACACTTTACCGGACACATGGAGGACCCGGGAATCCTGCGTATGATTATGCAGTCACCCATCCCATCTTGATCGGTCTTGGACCTGACAAAGGAGACAGTCATTGTCTCCCCTCTGATCTGAACGTGTTCCTGGCACAAACCCCCTGCCACTTCCTGTTTGTTCCTTGCTACCAATTCGCTTACCCGCATCGCCCCGTGAAATGCTAGCGTAAAAGCGGCTCGGAACAAAACCGTCTCAAACTGAGATGAACATGTGGCAGGGAGTGTGGCCAACAACTGGGCCAACCTATCCAAACCTATCGGGCGCCTCTCATCTACCCTGCGACCCTCAAGGCGTTGCCACCCACGCAGCGCTTTCTGTACAACGAAAGACGCTGTCGGGTCCTGGATACTATGAGCCCTGGCGACAAAGGAAATGGCGGCGCGATGCCTCTGTGCCGTAGCCACCGATTTCCCAGCCCTACGTAAGGACATCAGAAAATTCACCACCCCATCCTCGTGGCCCCAAAGCCTCTCTCTATCAGTCCCCAAAAAGGCTAAATAGGACCGAAACGCCCCTTCATATGCCTTCCTCGTCCTTGGTGCTAGACTCTCTCCCACGAGGTGACGAAGTTCGGGGCACCGAGAGACCAGAGAGCTTCGGGAAAGGGTGCCGGCTCTGGGTCCGCTGAGGGAAGGAAACCCGAGAAAGCCTGCATGTGAAAATGAGACAGTGCATCAGCCGCCTGATTCATTACCCCTGGGACATGTTTTGCTCTGAAAAGCACATTCAGTTGCATACACAGTAAGACAATTTCTTTGAGGAGTCTTAAAATCAGTTTACATCGTGCTGCCTGACTATTGATGCACTCAACCACGGTCATATTGTCAGACCAAAATATCACAGAGTGATCTTTGAACCCTTCGGGCCAGGTTCTCAGGGCCACCAAAATGGGGAAAAGTTCCAAAAAAGCAATATTGCTTGTCAGACCATTGTCATGCCACCATGTCGGCCACTTCTGTGCCGACCATTTTGTGCCGAAGATGGCACCAAAACCTATGCTACCTGCTGAATCTGTCCATAGCCCCAGCTCGTCAGAGGACACGGCTGGTTTATTCCAGACGACTCGACCATTGAAATCCGCCAGAAATGCCAACCAAATGCGCATGTCCTGGCGGACCTCGGCCGAGAGCCTCGTGCGATGATGGCCTTCCTTTAATCCGACCATGGCTTGAGCGATCGAACGGGAAAAGGGTCGGGCCATAGGTATAACTCTCAGGGCAAAATTCAACTGGCCCACTAACTGCTGTAACTGATGCAGCTTAACCTTAGCTTCACTCAGACACATTTGCAGGGATGCCCTGAACTTAAACACTTTATCACTTGGTAAACGGAAACAACCTTCTCCGGAGTCTAACTCGATCCCCAGAAACTCGAGGCAAGTCGAAGGACCCACCGTCTTACCTGGTGCCAATGGTACGCCAAACTGATTCATTAAAACACAAAATGCAGCCAAAGCTTGCCCACATCCCGGATCCCCGGCTGCCCCCAGGAACAAGAAATCATCGAGATAATGCATCACATGTTGAAAACCCGTCTTCTTTGTGAAGACCCATTGTAGAAAACTACTGAATTTCTCGAAATAGGCACAAGAAATTGAGCATCCCATCGGCATACATCTATCCATATAATACCGACCCTGAAACATGAAACCCAGTAGACGCTGATCGTCTGGATGTACCGGGAGCAACCGGAACGCTGACTCGATATCTGACTTCGCCATCAGCGCCCCGGGCCCCAGGCGATTCAAAATGGCTACGGCCTCATCGAAGGATGCGTACCGCACCGAACATACTTCTGGATCTATTGCATCGTTTACAGAAAGACCACGTGGAGCTGACAAATTATGAATCAGTCGGAACTCACCCGGGTCCTTCTTGGGGACCACCCCTAAAGGAGAACAAACAAAATTCTGCACCGGGGGTACGCTAAATGGGCCGGCAACCCGGCCTCGGGTTACCTCCTTCCGGATCTTGTCCTGTACCACGGTTGTATGCTGCAGGACGGAAAGTTGATTTTTACACTTCTCCACACCCTGAAAGTCCCCTACCGGGATGCGGAAACCATACGAGAATCCGTTCCGCAGCACCCCAGCAGAAGTACGATCCGGGTATTCACTGAGCCAGGGAATCATCGCCAAGGTATCAATCGGGGTAGGTAAAGGCGCCCCTCGGACTATGTCAGACCTGTTTGGCGCCTCCCCTCCCCCCATTATCACCCGTTTTGGCTCTGCACGTGGACTCAGGATGGGACGACCCGCACCCACTACATTCATGTTTAAATTTACACGATCCCTGGGGCCTAGTACATTTACCTCTGTTGAAATTAAAGCAGAACCCCCTTTTTCCTGTATTGCCGGCAGGTCTCGAGTGATCGTCGGTACCCGTACCTGAACGAAAGGGCGTCCCCCCATATTGGCGGGAGGATTCGCCAACATTACTTCCTACCAATGGCATCTTCAACATACCTGTCTCCTTCATTTTATCCCATGTCAAAGAATCATAACAATCCCAGGTTAAGCTTTTATTATGCTCTTTCGCCTTTCTAAAAAGATTATCGTAGCAGAACCAATGGTTGCCCTGGTGTGATGTCGAGTACCCCATGATTCGCGACTGATAGGTCGGCAACTCGGAAAGCAACTCGGGCCTACGTTCCCCTAAGATTGACGTAAAAATTCCCCATGCCTTGCCCCAATTGCCAATATTCTCATTCACTTTAAAGGCGGCCATTTTTGCGCGCCAAACACTGGGATGCATGAGATCTTTCTGACCCTTAACATGCTCCACCTCATAATGATCAACGAGCAACGAGAAGATGTTCACATATTCCCCCGCCCAAATCTTTTCTTTAATTGCCAAAGGAACATGTTGACCCAACCTTTCTCTACGAGAAGGTGCTGACTCATCCCTCGAAATCGGCAATGGCCGCTTACCTGCACCGGACGCTGCCTCTGCGGTCGCAATCGTCCCTTGTGGCTTGTCAACTACTGCAGCCGGCGCGGACACCTTGGCTGCATCCCGTTTCTCGCGCAATTGCTTCATTAGCGCCTGCGCCTCGGCAGCCGTGGCGCCCTCACTACTGTCGCCCAACCACGCTGCAAGTTGTGCTGCCAGCTCGGGCGGCATATCTTCATTGGACACCGGGGTGACCACCACGGGAATCGGATTCCCCTCCGTCGGTACTGAGGCTGGCTCTTCGAGCGGGGTACAGGGAACCGGGACGTTTCCCCCGGCTGGTCCCCTCCTTGGCCTCTTGGCTCTCCCTCCCGGAGCTGCTCCAGCCGACGGACGTTCCGGCCCCCCTTCCCCGTCTCTCTCTGCCACCCGTTTCTTCAGCTCGGTCATCTCCTTCATGAGAAACCGAAGCATCTGTTCAGTCGTCATACTCTTCCCGCCTTTCTTGGGCATTCCTCCGAGAGAGTATCTGAAAGACAAAAAGAAAGATTACAACGCTCAAAATTGGCTCTTCGTTCCGTCTCGAGCTCACGTGCAGCGAGGAGGTGCAGCTTCAGAGCACAGGAACAAGAGGATGCCTTCTGGTCTTGCGTCCCTTTTTATCCGTCTTCAGGGCGGGCGTAAACCCGCCCCTGCCTGCCCCGAGGGCGTGGCCAGCTGCGTCAGTGTCTAGGCCAGCCCACTCTAGGGCGGGAAAAAGCGCGCCCCGGCTACGCCGCTTCGGGCATACCAGCCGAGACGCGCCTCCCGCCCAAAATGGCTTCCCGGGGGGATCGAGGTACTCCGCCATACGTTCGGGGGGACCGAGTGGTCGCCCCTTTCCAATTTTAGCTCTAACACTGATGATCCACCTACAAATGTGAACTGACGTTCAAAAATAAAACATTTGAAAACGGACCATTTTCCACATTCCTGAAGCATGACGTAATGGGGGGTGTTATCTCTTTTGTCGAAAATCAGCCGTTTTGGCTCGAACATTAAATGCCTCCAAATGGTATTTAATTAACTTCCCGGGGTGAAGAAACCCTTTTTGAGAACTCAGAGTGAGTAAATTGGCCATTTTCATGCACTTTTCCATTCCATAAATCTTGTGTTTAGGACCCCTGGAAGCATGCAAATCACTTTAAACATGCTAATTTTAGCTCTAACACTGATGATCCACCTACAAATGTGAACTGACATTAAAAAATAAAACATTTGATAACGGACCATTTTCCACATTTCTGAAGCATGACGTAATGGGGGGGTGTTATCTCTTTTGTCAAAAATCAGCTGTTTTTGATTGAACATTAAATGCCTCCAAATAGTATTTAATTCACTTCCCGAGCCCCTGGAAGCATGAAAATCACTTTAAACATGCTAATTTTAGCTCTAACACTGATGATCCACCTACAAATGTGAACTGACGTTCAAAAATAAAACATTTGAAAACGGACCATTTTCCACATTTCTGAAGCATGACGTAATGGGGGGGTGTTATCTCTTTTGTCGAAAATCAGCCGTTTTTGCTCGAACATTAAATGCCTCCAAATGGTATTTAATTAACTTCCCGGGGTGAAGAAACCCTTTTTGAGAACTCAGAGTGAGTAAATTGGCCATTTTCATGCACTTTTAACCATTCCATAAATCTTGTGTTTAGGGCCCCTAGAAGCATGAAAATCACTTTAAACATGCTAATTTTAGCTCTAACACTGATGATCCACCTACAAATGTGAACTGACGTTCAAAAATAAAACATTTGAAAACGGACCATTTTCCACATTTCTGAAGCATGACGTAATGGGGGGGGGTGTTATCTCTTTTGGCAAAAATCTGCTGTTTTTGCTTGAACATTAAATGCCTCCAAATAGTATTTAATTCACTTCCCGAGCCCCTGGAAGCATGAAAATCACTTTAAACATGCTAATTTTAGCTCTAACACTGATGATCCACCTACAAATGTGAACTGACGTTCAAAAATAAAACATTTGAAAACGGACCATTTTCCACATTTCTGAAGCATGACGTAATGGGGGGGTGTTATCTCTTTTGTCAAAAATCAGCCGTTTTTGCTCGAACATTAAATGCCTCAAAATGGTATTTAATTAACTTCCCGGGGTGAAGAAACCCTTTTTGAGAACTCAGAGTGAGTAAATTGGCCATTTTCGCGCACTTTTAACCATTCCATAAATCTTGCGTTTAGGGCCCCTGGAAGCATGAAAATCAGTTTAAACATGCAAATTTTAGCTCTAACACTGATGATCCACCTACAAATGTGAACTGACTTTCAAAAATAAAACATTTGAAAACGGACCATTTTCCACATTTCTGAAGCATGACGTAATGGGGGGGTGTTATCTCTTTTGTCAAAAATCAGCTGTTTTTGATTGAACATTAAATGCCTCCAAATAGTATTTAATTCACTTCCCGAGCCCCTGGAAGCATGAAAATCACTTTAAACATGCTAATTTTAGCTCTAACACTGATGATCTACCTACAAATGTGAACTGACGTTCAAAAATAAAACATTTGAAAACGGACCATTTTCCACATTTCTGAAGCATGACGTAATGGGGGGGTGTTATCTCTTTTGTCAAAAATCAGCTGTTTTTGATTGAACATTAAATGCCTCCAAATAGTATTTAATTCACTTCCCGAGCCCCTGGAAGCATGAAAATCACTTTAAACATGCTAATTTTAGCTCTAACACTGATGATCCACCTACAAATGTGAACTGACGTTCAAAAATAAAACATTTGAAAACGGACCATTTTCCACATTTCTGAAGCATGACGTAATGGGGGGGTGTTATCTCTTTTGTCAAAAATCAGCCGTTTTTGCTCGAACATTAAATGCCTCCAAATGGTATTTAATTAAATTCCCGGGGTGAAGAAACCCTTTTTGAGAACTCAGAGTGAGTAAATTGGCCATTTTCATGCACTTTTAACCATTCCATAAATCTTGTGTTTAGGGCCCCTGGAAGCATGAAAATCACTTTAAACATGCTAATTTTAGCTCTAACACTGATGATCCACCTACAAATGTGAACTGACGTTCAAAAATTAAACATTTGATAACGGACCATTTTCCACATTTCTGAAGCATGACGTAATGGGGGGGTGTTATCTCTTTTGTCACAAATCAGCTGTTTTTGATTGAACATTAAATGCCTCCAAATAGTATTTAATTCACTTCCCGAGCCCCTGGAAGCATGAAAATCACTTTAAACATGCTAATTTTAGCTCTAACACTGATGATCCACCTACAAATGTGAACTGACGTTCAAAAATATAACATTTGAAAACGGACCATTTTCCACATTTCTGAAGCATGACGTAATGGGGGGGTGTTATCTCTTTTGTCGAAAATCAGCCGTTTTTGCTCGAACATTAAATGCCTCCAAATGGTATTTAATTAACTTCCCGGGGTGAAGAAACCCTTTTTGAGAACTCAGAGTGAGTAAATTGGCCATTTTCATGGACTTTTAACCATTCCATAAATCTTGTGTTTAGGGCCCCTGGAAGCATGAAAATCACTTTAAACATGCTAATTTTAGCTCTAACACTGATGATCCACCTACAAATGTGAACTGACGTTCAAAAATAAAACATTTGAAAACGGACCATTTTCCACATTTCTGAAGCATGACGTAATGGGGGGGTGTTATCTCTTTTGTCAAAAATCAGCCGTTTTTGCTCGAACATTAAATGCCTCCAAATGGTATTTAATTAACTTCCCGGGGTGAAGAAACCCTTTTTGAGAACTCAGAGTGAGTAAATTGGCCATTTTCGCGCACTTTTAACCATTCCATAAATCTTGTGTTTAGGGCCCCTGGAAGCATGAAAATCACTTTAAACATGCTAATTTTAGCACTAACACTGATGATCCACCTACAAATGTGAACTGACGTTCAAAAATAAAACATTTGAAAACGGACCATTTTCCACATTTCTGAAGCATGACGTAATGGGGGGGTGTTATCTCTTTTGTCAAAAATCAGCTGTTTTTGCTTGAACATTAAATGCCTCCAAATAGTATTTAGTTCACTTCCTGAGCCCCTGGAAGCATGAAAATCACTTTAAACATGCTAATTTTAGCTCTAACACTGATGATCCACCTACAAATGTGAACTGACGTTCAAAAATAAAACATTTGAAAATGGACCATTTTCCACATTTCTGAAGCATGACGTAATGGGGGGTGTTATCTCTTTTGTCGAAAATCAGCCGTTTTTGCTCGAACATTAAATGCCTCCAAATGGTATTTAATTAACTTCCCGGGGTGAAGAAACCCTTTTTGAGAACTCAGAGTGAGTAAATTGGCCATTTTCGCGCACTTTTAACCATTCCATAAATCTTGTGTTTAGGGCCCCTGGAAGCATGAAAATGACTTTAAACATGCTAATTTTAGCTCTAACACTGATGATCCACCTACAAATGTGAACTGACGTTTAAAAAATAAAACATTTGAAAACGGACCATTTTCCACATTTCTGAAGCATGACGTAATGGGGGGGTGTTATCTCTTTTGTCAAAAATCAGCTGTTTTTGATTGAACATTAAATGCCTCCAAATAGTATTTAATTCACTTCCCGAGCCCCTGGAAGCATGAAAATCACTTTAAACGTGCTAATTTTAGCTCTAACACTGATGATCCACCTACAAATGTGAACTGACGTTCAAAAATAAAACATTTGAAAACTGACCATTTTCCACATTCCTGAAGCATGACGTAATGGGGGGTGTTATCTCTTTTGTCGAAAATCAGCCGTTTTTGCTCGAACATTAAATGCCTCCAAATGGTATTTAATTAACTTCCCGGGGTGAAGAAACCCTTTTTGAGAACTCAGAGTGAGTACATTGGCCATTTTCATGCACTTTTAACCATTCCATAAATCTTGTGTTTAGGGCCCCTGGAAGCATGAAAATCACTTTAAACATGCTAATTTTAGCTCTAACACTGATGATCCACCTACAAATGTGAACTGACGTTCAAAAATAAAACATTTGAAAACGGACCATTTTCCACATTTCTGAAGCATGACGTAATGGGGGGGTGTTATCTCTTTTGTCAAAAATCAGCTGTTTTTGATTGAACATTAAATGCCTCCAAATAGTATTTAATTCACTTCCCGAGCCCCTGGAAGCATGAAAATCACTTTAAACATGCTAATTTTAGCTCTAACACTGATGATCCACCTACAAATGTGAACTGACGTTCAAAAATAAAACATTTGAAAACGGACCATTTTCCCCATTTCTGAAGCATGACGTAATGGGGGGGGGGGGTGTTATCTCTTTTGTCGAAAATCAGCCGTTTTTGCTCGAACATTAAATGCCTCCAAATGGTATTTAATTAACTTCCCGGGGTGAAGAAACCCTTTTTGAGAACTCAGAGTGAGTAAATTGGCCATTTTCATGCACTTTTCCATTCCATAAATCTTGTGTTTAGGACCCCTGGAAGCATGAAAATCACTTTAAACATGCTAATTTTAGCTCTAACACTGATGATCCACCTACAAATGTGAACTGACATTAAAAAATAAAACATTTGATAACGGACCATTTTCCACATTTCTGAAGCATGACGTAATGGGGGGGTGTTATCTCTTTTGTCAAAAATCAGCTGTTTTTGATTGAACATTAAATGCCTCCAAATAGTATTTAATTCACTTCCCGAGCCCCTGGAAGCATGAAAATCACTTTAAACATGCTAATTTTAGCTCTAACACTGATGATCCACCTACAAATGTGAACTGACGTTCAAAAATAAAACATTTGAAAACGGACCATTTTCCACATTTCTGAAGCATGACGTAATGGGGGGGTGTTATCTCTTTTGTCGAAAATCAGCCGTTTTTGCTCGAACATTAAATGCCTCCAAATGGTATTTAATTAACTTCCCGGGGTGAAGAAACCCTTTTTGAGAACTCAGAGTGAGTAAATTGGCCATTTTCATGGAAAGGGGCGACCACTCGATCCCCCCGAACGTATGGTGGAGTACCCCGATCCCCCCGGGAAGCCATTTTGGGCGGGAGGCGCGTCTCGGCTGGTATGCCCAAAGCGGCTTAGCCGGGGCGCGCTTTTTCCCGCCCAAGAGTGGGTTGTCCTAGACACTGAAGCCGTCAGCCATGCCCCCGCAGGCGGGAGGAGGCGGGTTTACGCCCGCCCAAAGAAGAATAAAAGGAGCGATAGTCCATGGAAGCATCCTCTTGTTCCTGTGCTCTGAAGCTGAACCTCCTCGCTGCACGTGAGCTCGAGACGGAACGAAGAGCCAATTTTGAAATTTGTAATTTCTCTTTTTCTCTTCTAGCACTACAAATCTAGTCCAGGACCTTCCACCTACGTGGGGAAAGGGTATGCTGGAATTTTAACAGGGGAAAGTGTACGAGGCCCCAGGGGTCATGCAAGTTTAGGCACGACTGTGGGGGGTGTGGACAGTCCTCGCATCCCGAGACCATGTGCAGAGCCAAAACAGGTGATAACGGAAGTAGGGGAAGCGCCAAACAGGTCTGACATAGTCCGAGGGGCGCCTTTACCTACACCAGTTGATACCATGGCAATGATTCCTTGGCTCAGTGAATACCCGGATCATGTCTCCGCTGGGGTGTTGCGAGACGGTTTTTCGTATGGTTTCCGCATCCCGGTGGGGAATTTTCAGGGTAAAGCGCATTGTAGGAACCAACTATCGGTCCTGCAGAATACGGCGGTGGTGCAAGCAAAGATTGGGAGAGAGGTGACCCGGGGTCGGGTTGCCGGACCATTCGACATGCCACCAGTTCCTAATTTTGTTTGTTCACCCTTGGGAGTGGTCCCCAAGAAGGACCCGGGTGAGTTTAGACTGATACATAACTTGTCAGCTCCAAGAGGTCTGTCAGTGAATGATGCGATAGACCCGGAGGTGTGTTCGGTGCGGTACGCATCCTTCGATGATGCCGTCGCCATGTTGAATCGCCTGGGGCCCGGGGCGCTGATGGCCAAGTCAGACATCGAGTCAGCGTTCCGGTTGCTCCCGGTACACCCAGACGATCAGCGTCTCCTGGGTTTTATGTTTCAGGGGCGCTATTACATGGATAAATGTATCCCGATGGGCTGTTCCATATCTTGTGCTTATTTTGAGAAATTCAGTTGTTTCCTGCAATGGGCATTCACAAGAATGACGGGGTTTCAGCATGTTATGCATTATCTTGACGATTTTCTGTTCCTGGGGGCAGCCGGGGATACAGAATGTGCACAGGCTTTAAAAGAATTTTGTGGTCTGATGAGTCAGTTTGGTGTGCCATTGGCGCCAGGTAAGACTGTGGGGCCATCAACTTTGCTCGAGTTTCTTGGAATAGAGCTCGATTCCGAAGAAGGTTGCTTCCGGTTGCCCGAAGAAAAGGTGCGGAAATTCAGGGCCTCGGTTGAGGCATGCATTAGGGAGACTAAGGTGAACTTGCATCAATTGCAGCAGACTGTGAGTCAGTTGAATTTTGCCCTTAGAATAATGCCAATGGCCCGCCCTTTTTCCCGCTCGATTGCACAAGCCATGGTCGGTCTTAAAGAGGGGCACCACCGCACGAGGCTCTCGGCAGAGATTCGCCAGGACATGCGCATTTGGTTGGCATTCCTGGCGGATTTCAATGGTCGGGTTGTCTGGACCAAGCCGGCGATGTCCTCCGAGGAGTTGGGGCTGTGGACAGATTCGGCGGGGAGTATAGGCTTTGGCGCCATATTTGGCAATCACTGGTCGGCTCAAACGTGGCCGTCATGGTGGCACGAGTGTGGACTTACAAGTAACATTGCATTTCTCGAACTGTTCCCTATTCTGGTGGCTTTGAAAACATGGCCTGAGGGGTTTAGGGATCACTCTGTGGTGTTCTGGTCTGATAACATGACCGTGGTTGAGTGTATCAATAGTCAGGCAGCACGATGCAAATGGATTCTGAGGTTGCTAAAAGAAATTGTTTTACTATGTATGCAATTGAACGTGCTCTTTAGGGCGAGGCATGTGCCAGGGGTGCTGAATCAGGCTGCTGATGCGCTTTCTCGTTTCCGTATGCAGGCCTTCTGGGGTTTTCTGCCCACAGCGGACCCGGTGGCGGCACCATTTCCCGAAGCTCTCTGGTCTCTCGGTGCCCCGAACTACAAAACCTCGTGGGAGAGAGTTTAGCACCCAGGACAAGGAAGGCATATGAAGGGGCGTTCCGTTCCTATTGGTCCTTTTTGGGTTCTGCTAGGGGGGAGCTTTGGGGCCAGGAAGAATTTGTCATAAAGTTTTTACTGTCATTATGCAGGGCAGGCAAATCAGTGGCTACGGCCCAGAGGCATCGGGCCGCCATTTCCTTCATGGCGCGGGCTCATGGTATCCAGGACCCTACAGCGTCTTTCGTAGTGCAGAAAGCGCTGCGTGGGTGGCAAGGCCTTGAGGGTCGCAGAGTAGATGAAAGGCACCCGATAGGTCTGGATAGGTTGGCCCTGTTACTGTCCGTACTCCCTGCGACATGTTCATCCCAGTCGGAAACAGTGTTATTCCGGGCCGCTTTTGCATTAGCATTCCATGGGGCTATGCGGGTAAGCGAACTGGTGGCAAAAAACAAGCAGGATACGGGGGGTGGACTGTGCCGAGAGCACATTCAAGTAAAGGGGGAGACGATGATTGTCTCGTTTGTCAGGTCCAAGACCGATCAGGGGGCGATCGGGGACAGTGTAGTAGTCCAGCGGATTCCCGGATCTCCCATGTGCCCGGTTGTATGCGCTGAGGAGTATTTGGCGCAGAGGGCGGCATCATGGGGGGGGACCTTGCTGAGACACGCAGATGCCACGCCACTGACGAGGTTTCAGTTCCAGCGGGTGCTTGCAATGGCAATTTCGGCCGCGGGCTTGAACCCGGGCGAGTTTGGGACCCATTCCTTCCGGATAGGGGCTGCTACAGAGGCTACAGCCAGGGGTCTGAGTGTGGAAAAAGTGAAACAGTTGGGGCGTTGGTCCTCGAATTGTTACAAAAGGTATGTGCGGTTGCACATGTTGTGAAGCTGATATCATGTACTCACGCTTCTTGTCTTTGTTTGGTTACAGTTTCGCAAACCTACGAGGCGGGGGCGGACTGTGCAGTCGACCCGACACCGGGGAACCAGCGGTCAGAGATCACCGGCTGATGAAAGAGTGGTGTGGGTCGTGGGCCACTCATACGTGAGGCGTGCCGCGGACGTATTCAAGGCAGGTGACATGATTCATACGGCTGGGGAATACGGGTACAGGGTGGCCTTCTACGGAAGGGGCGGGCTCTGTATTGACCAGTTTCAACATTTTCTTGAGGGTTTGTTAGGGCGGACAAGGTCACCGCCATCTATAATCATAGTACATCTTGGGGGCAATGATTTGGTGACCACTGGTAGACGACTACTTCTCGAGGCGATACTATCCACAGTAAGTTGGTTGGCGAGAAGGGTTCCAGGGTGCACGATTGCATGGTCCCATATGATTCCACGTAAGGTGTGGCGGGGGGCTACTTCAGTGTCTGCTATAAATCATTCTGTGAAAAAGGTGAATAACAAGCTTGGTAGACTGTTCCGTACAAGTACATTGCATTAGATTCCTCATGGTTGTATCAGGGGGGACAATATGTATCTAGAGGATGGGGTCCATTTGTCCCGGGTGGGGAATTCTTTACTCATAGGAGACCTCGTAGCCTGGTTAAGGAGTTTACAGCATGACCTTTAGGTAGGAGTTTTGTGGGGGGGTCCGGATAGCCGGTCAACTATCCGGCCTGTGGCGGTAAGGTCATGATCGGTGAGCAGTCATTGGAAGATCCCTAGGGGGGGGCGTCACCCATTACGGATGGGAGCGCCCGGGGGGATGTGGCCATTGGCCCCTCAACGGGGAGGCGGTCCCTTCTAAAGGACGGGACGCCTAAAGGAAAGGGAAGGCGGTCAAGGCCCCTCCCTGGATAGGAGGGGCTACGGGCCCCTCCTGGGAATTTCCCGGGGCCAGGACATCTGCGACGGCAGATGTGGTAAGTTGTGTGGGGTGGGGAGGGGGGTCTACGCTACCTTCCTGACACCTCACACGAGTTCCTCGGACGACCACGTAGATGGCGTCGAGTTAACAGGGGCCCCCGTCAAGACAAGGGAAATTGGTATGGCACATGAGGTGCAGTCCTCTGTGCGGCCGCCCCTCACAAGTGAGGGGGGAGTTCTGGTTTAGGGATCTGACACCGGTTACGACCTTGCCGTTGGCCCTTAACGTTAGGATGTACAATTTCAATTTGGAATGCATTTGTAAGGATGTTAGTATCGGCTAGGAGAACCTTTGTATTAGAAATGTGTTAAGGTTAGCCAAAACATCGTAATGTGGATATGAAATTGTACATGATATGAAACTGTTATTTTAATGTTTTTAATTTTGTTTCATATTTTAATAAATACGGCCGGGAGGGTAACTCCCTCCCGCCTTCCAAAAAGTTCAGAACTGTTTCCGGTTTCCCAATTCTTGGGGATTGTGTTGAGAGGGGGTGGCGGGTATCTCAGCCATATGCACTTTTCCATTCCATAAATCTTGTGTTTAGGACCCCTGGAAGCATGAAAATCACTTTAAACATGCTAATTTTAGCTCTAACACTGATGATCCACCTACAAATGTGAACTGACATTCAAAAATAAAACATTTGATAACGGACCATTTTCCACATTTCTGAAGCATGACGTAATGGGGGGGTGTTATCTCTTTTGTCAAAAATCAGCTGTTTTTGATTGAACATTAAATGCCTCCAAATAGTATTTAATTCACTTCCCGAGCCCCTGGAAGCATGAAAATCACTTTAAACATGCTAATTTTAGCTCTAACACTGATGATCCACCTACAAATGTGAACTGACGTTCAAAAATAAAACATTTGAAAACTGACCATTTTCCACATTTCTGAAGCATGACGTAATGGGGGGGGTGTTATCTCTTTTGTCGAAAATCAGCCGTTTTTGCTCGAACATTAAATGCCTCCAAATGGTATTTAATTAACTTCCCAGGGTGAAGAAACCCTTTTTGAGAACTCAGAGTGAGTAAATTGGCCATTTTCATGCACTTTTAACCATTCCATAAATCTTGTGTTTAGGGCCCCTGGAAGCATGAAAATCACTTTAAACATGCTAATTTTAGCTCTAACACTGATGATCCACCTACAAATGTGAACTGACGTTCAAAAATAAAACATTTGAAAACGGACCATTTTCCACATTTCTGAAGCATGACGTAATGGGGGGGGTGTTATCTCTTTTGTCAAAAATCAGCTGTTTTTGATTGAACATTAAATGCCTCCAAATAGTATTTAATTCACTTCCCGAGCCCCTGGAAGCATGAAAATCACTTTAAACATGCTAATTTTAGCTCTAACACTGATGATCCACCTACAAATGTGAACTGACGTTCAAAAATAAAACATTTGAAAATGGACCATTTTCCACATTTCTGAAGCATGACGTAATGGGGGTGTTATCTCTTTTGTCGAAAATCAGCAGTTTTTGCTCGAACATTAAATGCCTCCAAATGGTATTTAATTAACTTCCCGGGGTGAAGAAACCCTTTTTGAGAACTCAGAGTGAGTAAATTGGCCATTTTCATGCACTTTTCCATTCCATAAATCTTGTGTTTAGGACCCCTGGAAGCATGAAAGTCACTTTAAACATGCTAATTTTAGCTCTAACACTGATGATCCACCTACAAATGTGAACTGACATTAAAAAATAAAACATTTGATAACGGACCATTTTCCACATTTCTGAAGCATGACGTAATGGGGGGGTGTTATCTCTTTTGTCAAAAATCTGCTGTTTTTGATTGAACATTAAATGCCTCCAAATAGTATTTAATTCACTTCCCGAGCCCCTGGAAGCATGAAAATCACTTTAAACGTGCTAATTTTAGCTCTAACACTGATGATCCACCTACAAATGTGAACTGACGTTCAAAAATAAAACATTTGAAAACGGACCATTTTCCACATTTCTGAAGCATGACGTAATGGGGGTGTTATCTCTTTTGTCGAAAATCAGCAGTTTTTGCTCGAACATTAAATGCCTCCAAATGGTATTTAATTAACTTCCCGGGGTGAAGAAACCCTTTTTGAGAACTCAGAGTGAGTAAATTGGCCATTTTCATGCACTTTTAACCATTCCATAAATCTTGTGTTTAGGGACCCTGGAAGCATGAAAATCACTTTAAACATGCTAATTTTAGCTCTAACACTGATGATCCACCTACAAATGTGAACTGACGTTCAAAAATAAAACATTTGAAAACGGACCATTTTCCACATTTCTGAAGCATGACGTAATGGGGGGGTGTTATCTCTTTTGTCAAAAATCAGCTGTTTTTGATTGAACATTAAATGCCTCCAAATAGTATTTAATTCACTTCCCGAGCCCCTGGAAGCATGAAAATCACTTTAAACATGCTAATTTTAGCTCTAACACTGATGATCCACCTACAAATGTGAACTGACGTTCAAAAATAAAACATTTGAAAATGGACCATTTTCCACATTTCTGAAGCATGACGTATTGGGGGGGTGTTATCTCTTTTGTCGAAAATCAGCCGTTTTTGCTCGAACATTAGATGCCTCCAAATGGTATTTAATTAACTTCCCGGGGTGAAGAAACCCTTTTTGAGAACTCAGAGTGAGTAAATTGGCCATTGCCATGCACTTTTCCATTCCATAAATCTTGTGTTTAGGACCCCTGGAAGCATGAAAATCACTTTAAACATGCTAATTTTAGCTCTAACACTGATGATCCACCTACAAATGTGAACTGACATTAAAAAATAAAACATTTGATAACGGACCATTTTCCACATTTCTGAAGCATGACGTAATGGGGGGGTGTTATCTCTTTTGTCAAAAATCTGCTGTTTTTGATTGAACATTAAATGCCTCCAAATAGTATTTAATTCACTTCCCGAGCCCCTGGAAGCATGAAAATCACTTTAAACGTGCTAATTTTAGCTCTAACACTGATGATCCACCTACAAATGTGAACTGACGTTCAAAAATAAAACATTTGAAAACGGACCATTTTCCACATTTCTGAAGCATGACGTAATGGGGGTGTTATCTCTTTTGTCGAAAATCAGCAGTTTTTGCTCGAACATTAAATGCCTCCAAATGGTATTTAATTAACTTCCCGGGGTGAAGAAACCCTTTTTGAGAACTCAGAGTGAGTAAATTGGCCATTTTCATGCACTTTTAACCATTCCATAAATCTTGTGTTTAGGGCCCCTGGAAGCATGAAAATCACTTTAAACATGCTAATTTTAGCTCTAACACTGATGATCCACCTACAAATGTGAACTGACGTTCAAAACATAAAACATTTGAAAATGGACCATTTTCCACATTTCTGAAGCATGACGTAATGGGGGGTGTTATCTCTTTTGTCAAAAATCTGCTGTTTTTGCTTGAACATTAAATGCCTCCAAATAGTATTTAATTCACTTCCCGAGCCCCTGGAAGCATGAAAATCACTTTAAACATGCTAATTTTAGCTCTAACATTGATGATCCACCTACAAATGTGAACTGACGTTCAAAAATAAAACATTTGAAAACGGACCATTTTCCACATTTCTGAAGCATGACGTAATGGGGGGTGTTATCTCTTTTGTCGAAAATCAGCCGTTTTTGCTCGAACATTAAATGCCTCCAAATGGTATTTAATTAACTTCCCGGGGTGAAGAAACCCTTTTTGAGAACTCAGAGTGAGTAAATTGGCCAATTTCATGCACTTTTAACCATTCCATAAATCTTGTGTTTAGGGCCCCTGGAAGCATGAAAATCTCTTTAAACATGCTAATTTTAGCTCTAACACTGATGATCCACCTACAAATGTGAATTGACGTTCAAAAATAAAACATT